>NW_023590241.1:0-88536 GCF_901709675.1 Syngnathus acus
CTCGGAAGGCGTATAGGCTTTCACGGAAGCCCCGCCAGCCTGTCCGCGGGCCATTTAAGGTCCCATAAGTGACCGTGCGCGGTCTCGAACTCAGGCCCGGCAGGAGTGCTCGTAGGGCGGATAGGCATTCACGGAGGTCCCGCCAGCCGGTCCGCGGGCCATTTAGGGTCCCATAACTGACCGGGCGCGGTCTCTAACTCAGGCCCGGCAGGAGTGCTCGGAGGGCGGATAGGCATTCACGAAGGTACCGCCAGCCGGTCCGCGGGCCAATTAGGGTCCCATAAGTGACCGGGCGCGGTCTCTAACCCACGCCCGGCAGGAGTGCTCGGAGGGCGGACAGGCTCCCGCCAGCCGGTCCGCGGGCCAAATAGGGTCCCATAAGGGACCGGGGGCGGACGCTAAACCACGCACTCAACTCGGCACTCTGAAGCACCCAAGAGCGCTTTTTACTAGAAAACGTGCTCAGCTCGTCGAGAAAATGCACTCTAAGCAATACAATTAAAAATGCTTATAAAACATAAACCAAACGTTGCAGGTGGTCATTTCTTCATGTGCAGTGATAAACTCGGCACTCTGAAGCACCCAAGAGCGCTTTTAACTAGAAAACGTGCTCAGCTCGTCGAGAAAATGCGCTCTAAGCAATACAATTAAAAATGCTCATAAAACATAAACCAAACGTTGCAGGTGGTCATTTCTTCATGTGCAGTGATAAACTCGGCACTCTGAAGCACCCAAGAGCGCTTTTTACTTTTCCAACCTAACCAGAGTGACGGGAGAGGCACCATCCAGAAAACGTGCTCAGCTCGTCGAGAAAATGCGATTTAAGCAATAAAACTAAAAATGCTTATAAAACATAAACCAAACGTTGCAGGTGGTCATTTCTTCATGTGCAGTGATAAACTCGGCACTCTGAAGCACCCAAGAGCGCTTTTTACTTTGCCAACCTAACAAGAGTGACGGGAGAGGCACCATCCAGAAAACGTGCTCAGCTCGTCGAGAAAATGCGATTTAAGCAATACAACTAAAAATGCTTATAAAAAATAAACCAAACGTTGCAGGTGGTCATTTCTGCATGCGCAGTGATAAACTGGGCACTCTGAAGCACCCAAGAGCGCTTTTAACTAGAAAACGTGCTCAGCTCGTCGAGAAAATGCGCTCTAAGCAATACAATTAAAAATGCTCATAAAACATAAACCAAACGTTGCAGGTGGTCATTTCTTCATTGTGCAGTGATAAACTCGGCACTCTGAAGCACCCAAGAGCGCTTTTTACTTTGCCAACCTAACCAGAGTGACGGGAGAGGCACCATCCAGAAAACGTGCTCAGCTCGTCGAGAAAATGCGATTTAAGCAATAAAACTAAAAATGCTTATAAAACATAAACCAAACGTTGCAGGTGGTCATTTCTGCATGCGCAGTGATAAACTGGGCACTCTGAAGCCCCCAAGAGCACTTTTTACTATGCCAACCTAACCAGAGTGACGGGAGAGGCACCATCCAGAAAACGTGCTCAGCTCGTCGAGAAAATGCGATTTAAGCAATAAAATTAAAAATGCTTATAAAACATAAACCAAACGTTGCAGGTGGTCATTTCTTCATTCGCAGTGATAAACTCGGCACTCTGAAGCACCCAAGAGCGCTTTTACTAGAAAACGTGCTCAGCTCGTCGAGAAAATGCGCTCTAAGCAATACAATTAAAAATGCTCATAAAACATAAACCAAACGTTGCAGGTGGTCATTTCTTCATTGTGCAGTGATAAACTCGGCACTCTGAAGCACCCAAGAGCGCTTTTTACTTTGCCAACCTAACCAGAGTGACGGGAGAGGCACCATCCAGAAAACGTGCTCAGCTCGTCGAGAAAATGCGATTTAAGCAATAAAACTAAAAATGCTGATAAAACATAAACCAAACGTTGCAGGTGGTCATTTCTGCATGCGCAGTGATAAACTGGGCACTCTGAAGCCCCCAAGAGCGCTTTTTACTATGCCAACCTAACCAGAGTGACGGGAGAGGCACCATCCAGAAAACGTGCTCAGCTCGTCGAGAAAATGCGATTTAAGCAATAAAACAAAAAATGCTTATAAAACATAAACCAAACGTTGCAGGTGGTCATTTCTGCATGCGCAGTGATAAACCCGGCACTCTGAAGCACCCAAGAGCGCTTTTTACTAGAAATAGTGCTCAGCTCGTCGAGAAAATGCGCTCTAAGCAATACAATTAAAAATGCTCCTAAAACATAAACCAAACGTTGCAGGTGGTCATTTCTTTATGTGCAGTGATAAACTCGGCACTCTGAAGCACCCAAGAGCGCTTTTTACTTTGCCAACCTAACCAGAGTGACGGGAGAGGCACCATCCAGAAAACGTGCTCAGCTCGTCGAGAAAATGCGATTTAAGCAATAAAACTAAAAATGCTTATAAAACATAAACCAAACGTTGCAGGTGGTCTTTTCTGCATGCGCAGTGATAAACTGGGCACTCTGAAGCCCCCAAGAGCGCTTTTTACTATGCCAACCTAACCAGAGTGACGGGAGAGGCACCATCCAGAAAACGTGCTCAGCTCGTCGAGAAAATGCGATTTAAGCAATAAAACAAAAAATGCTTATAAAACATAAACCAAACGTTGCAGGTGGTCATTTCTGCATGCGCAGTGATAAACCCGGCACTCTGAAGCACCCAAGAGCGCTTTTTACTAGAAATAGTGCTCAGCTCGTCGAGAAAATGCGCTCTAAGCAATACAATTAAAAATGCTCATAAAACATAAACCAAACGTTGCAGGTGGTCATTTCTTTATGTGCAGTGATAAACTCGGCACTCTGAAGCACCCAAGAGCGCTTTTTACTTTGCCAACCTAACCAGAGTGACGGGAGAGGCACCATCCAGAAAACGTGCTCAGCTCGTCGAGAAAATGCGATTTAAGCAATAAAACTAAAAATGCTTATAAAACATAAACCAAACGTTGCAGGTGGTCATTTCTGCATGCGCAGTGATAAACTGGGCACTCTGAAGCCCCCAAGAGCGCTTTTTACTATGCCAACCTAACCAGAGTGACGGGAGAGGCACCATCCAGAAAACGTGCTCAGCTCGTCGAGAAAATGCGATTTAAGCAATAAAACAAAAAATGCTTATAAAACATAAACCAAACGTTGCAGGTGGTCATTTCTGCATGCGCAGTGATAAACCCGGCACTCTGAAGCACCCAAGAGCGCTTTTTACTAGAAATAGTGCTCAGCTCGTCGAGAAAATGCGCTCTAAGCAATACAATTAAAAATGCTCATAAAACATAAACCAAACGTTGCAGGTGGTCATTTCTTTATGTGCAGTGATAAACTCGGCACTCTGAAGCACCCAAGAGCGCTTTTTACTTTGCCAACCTAACCAGAGTGACGGGAGAGGCACCATCCAGAAAACGTGCTCAGCTCGTCGAGAAAATGCGATTTAAGCAATAAAACTAAAAATGCTTATAAAACATAAACCAAACGTTGCAGGTGGTCATTTCTGCATGCGCAGTGATAAACTGGGCACTCTGAAGCCCCCAAGAGCGCTTTTTACTATGCCAACCTAACCAGAGTGACGGGAGAGGCACCATCCAGAAAACGTGCTCAGCTCGTCGAGAAAATGCGATTTAAGCAATAAAACAAAAAATGCTTATAAAACATAAACCAAACGTTGCAGGTGGTCATTTCTGCATGCGCAGTGATAAACCCGGCACTCTGAAGCACCCAAGAGCGCTTTTTACTAGAAATAGTGCTCAGCTCGTCGAGAAAATGCGCTCTAAGCAATACAATTAAAAATGCTCATAAAACATAAACCAAACGTTGCAGGTGGTCATTTCTTTATGTGCAGTGATAAACTCGGCACTCTGAAGCACCCAAGAGCGCTTTTTACTTTGCCAACCTAACCAGAGTGACGGGAGAGGCACCATCCAGAAAACGTGCTCAGCTCGTCGAGAAAATGCGATTTAAGCAATAAAACTAAAAATGCTTATAAAACATAAACCAAACGTTGCAGGTGGTCATTTCTGCATGCGCAGTGATAAACTGGGCACTCTGAAGGACCCAAGAGCGCTTTTTACTATGCCAACTTAACCACAGTGACGTGAGGCGACCGGGCGCGGACGCTAACTCACGCCCGGCAAGAGCGCTCGGAAGGCGGATAGGCTTTCACGGAAGCCCCGCCAGCAGGTCCGCGGGCCATTTAGGGTCCAATAAGTGACTGTGCGCGGTCTCTAACTCACGCCCGGCAGGAGTGCTCGGAGGGCGGATAGGCTTTCACGGAGGTACCGCCAGCAGGTCCGCGGGCTATTTAGGGTCCCATAACTGACCGGGCGCGGTCTCAAACCCACGCCCGGCATGAGTGCTCGGAGGGCGGATAGGCATTCACGGAGGTCCCGCCAGCCGGTCCGCGGGCTATTTAGGGTCCCATAACTGAGCGGGCGCGGTCTCAAACTCAGGCCCGGCAGGAGTGCTCGGAGGGCGGATAGGCATTCACGGAAGTCCCGCCAGCCGGTCCGCGGGCTATTTAGGGTCCCATAACTGACCGGGCGCGGTCTCAAACTCAGGCCCGGCAGGAGTGCTCGGAGGGCGGATAGGCATTCACGGAGGTCCCGCCAGCCGGTCCGCGGGCTATTTAGGGTCCCATAACTGACCGGGCGCGGTCTCTAACCCACGCCCGGCAGGAGTGCTCGGAGGGCGGATAGGCATTCACGGAGGTCCCGCCAGCCGGTCCGCGGGCCATTCAGGGTCCCATACATGACCGGGCGCGGTCTCTAACCCACGCCCGGCGGGAGTGCTCGGAGGGCGGATAGGCATCCACGGACGTCCCGCCAGCCGGTCCGCGGGCCATTCAGGGTCCCATACATGACCGGGCGCGGTCTCGAACTCAGGCCCGGCAGGAGTGCTCGGAGGGCGGATAGGCATTCACGGAGGTACCGCCAGCAGGTCCGCGGGCCATTTAGGGTCCCATAAGTGACCGGGCGCGGTCTCGAACTCACGCCCGGCAGGAGTGCTCGGAGGGCGGATAGGCTTTCACGGTGGTACCGCCAGCCGGTCCGCGGGCCATTTAGGGTCCCATAAGTGACCGGGCGCGGTCTCTAACCCACGCCCGGCAGGAGAGCTCGGAGGGCGGACAGGCTTTCACGGAGCTCCCGCCAGCCTGTCCGCGGGCCATTTAGGGTCCCATAAGTGACCGGGCGCGGTCTCGAACTCACGCCCGGCAGGAGTGCTCGGAGGGCGGATAGGCTTTCACGGTGGTACCGCCAGCCGGTCCGCGGGCCATTTAGGGTCCCATAAGTGACCGGGCGCGGTCTCTAACTCAGGCCCGGCAGGAGTGCTCGGACGGCGGATAGGCATTCACGGAGGTACCGCCAGCCGGTCCACGGGCCAATTAGGGTCCCATAAGTGACCGGGCGCGGTCTCTAACCCACGCCCGGCAGGAGTGCTCGGAGGGCGGACAGGCTTTCACGGAGCTCCCGCCAGCCGGTCCGCGGGCCAAATAGGGTCCCATAAGGGACCGGGGGCGGACGCTAAACCACGCACTCAACTCGGCACTCTGAAGCACCCAAGAGCGCTTTTTACTAGAAAACGTGCTCAGCTCGTCGAGGAAATGCACTCTAAGCAATACAATTAAAAATGCTTATAAAACATAAACCAAACGTTGCAGGTGGTCATTTCTTCATGCGCAGTGATAAACTCGGCACTCTGAAGCACCCAAGAGCGCTTTTTACTTTGCCAACCTAACCAGAGTGACGGGAGAGGCACCATCCAGAAAACGTGCTCGGCTCGTCGAGAAAATTCGATTTAAGCAATAAAACTAAAAATGCTTATAAAACATAAACCAAACGTTGCAGGTGGTCATTTCTGCATGCGCAGTGATAAACTGGGCACTCTGAAGCCCCCAAGAGCACTTTTTACTATGCCAACCTAACCAGAGTGACGGGAGAGGCACCATCCAGAAAACGTGCTCAGCTCGTCGAGAAAATGCGATTTAAGCAATAAAACAAAAAATGCTTATAAAACATAAACCAAACGTTGCAGGTGGTCATTTCTGCATGCGCAGTGATAAACCCGGCACTCTGAAGCACCCAAGAGCGCTTTTTACTAGAAATAGTGCTCAGCTCGTCGAGAAAATGCGCTCTAAGCAATACAATTAAAAATGCTCATAAAACATAAACCAAACGTTGCAGGTGGTCATTTCTTTATGTGCAGTGATAAACTCGGCACTCTGAAGCACCCAAGAGCGCTTTTTACTTTGCCAACCTAACCAGAGTGACGGGAGAGGCACCATCCAGAAAACGTGCTCAGCTCGTCGAGAAAATGCGATTTAAGCAATAAAACTAAAAATGCTTATAAAACATAAACCAAACGTTGCAGGTGGTCATTTCTGCATGCGCAGTGATAAACTGGGCACTCTGAAGCCCCCAAGAGCGCTTTTTACTATGCCAACCTAACCAGAGTGACGGGAGAGGCACCATCCAGAAAACGTGCTCAGCTCGTCGAGAAAATGCGATTTAAGCAATAAAACAAAAAATGCTTATAAAACATAAACCAAACGTTGCAGGTGGTCATTTCTGCATGCGCAGTGATAAACCCGGCACTCTGAAGCACCCAAGAGCGCTTTTTACTAGAAATAGTGCTCAGCTCGTCGAGAAAATGCGCTCTAAGCAATACAATTAAAAATGCTCATAAAACATAAACCAAACGTTGCAGGTGGTCATTTCTTTATGTGCAGTGATAAACTCGGCACTCTGAAGCACCCAAGAGCGCTTTTTACTTTGCCAACCTAACCAGAGTGACGGGAGAGGCACCATCCAGAAAACGTGCTCAGCTCGTCGAGAAAATGCGATTTAAGCAATAAAACTAAAAATGCTTATAAAACATAAACCAAACGTTGCAGGTGGTCATTTCTGCATGCGCAGTGATAAACTGGGCACTCTGAAGCCCCCAAGAGCGCTTTTTACTATGCCAACCTAACCAGAGTGACGGGAGAGGCACCATCCAGAAAACGTGCTCAGCTCGTCGAGAAAATGCGATTTAAGCAATAAAACAAAAAATGCTTATAAAACATAAACCAAACGTTGCAGGTGGTCATTTCTGCATGCGCAGTGATAAACCCGGCACTCTGAAGCACCCAAGAGCGCTTTTTACTAGAAATAGTGCTCAGCTCGTCGAGAAAATGCGCTCTAAGCAATACAATTAAAAATGCTCATAAAACATAAACCAAACGTTGCAGGTGGTCATTTCTTTATGTGCAGTGATAAACTCGGCACTCTGAAGCACCCAAGAGCGCTTTTTACTTTGCCAACCTAACCAGAGTGATGGGAGAGGCACCATCCAGAAAACGTGCTCAGCTCGTCGAGAAAATGCGATTTAAGCAATAAAACTAAAAATGCTTATAAAACATAAACCAAACGTTGCAGGTGGTCATTTCTGCATGCGCAGTGATAAACCGGGCACTCTGAAGCCCCCAAGAGCGCTTTTTACTATGCCAACCTAACCAGAGTGACGGGAGAGGCACCATCCAGAAAACGTGCTCAGCTCGTCGAGAAAATGCGATTTAAGCAATAAAACAAAAAATGCTTATAAAACATAAACCAAACGTTGCAGGTGGTCATTTCTGCATGCGCAGTGATAAACCCGGCACTCTGAAGCACCCAAGAGCGCTTTTTACTAGAAATAGTGCTCAGCTCGTCGAGAAAATGCGCTCTAAGCAATACAATTAAAAATGCTCATAAAACATAAACCAAACGTTGCAGGTGGTCATTTCTTTATGTGCAGTGATAAACTCGGCACTCTGAAGCACCCAAGAGCGCTTTTTACTTTGCCAACCTAACCAGAGTGACGGGAGAGGCACCATCCAGAAAACGTGCTCAGCTCGTCGAGAAAATGCGATTTAAGCAATAAAACTAAAAATGCTTATAAAACATAAACCAAACGTTGCAGGTGGTCATTTCTGCATGCGCAGTGATAAACCGGGCACTCTGAAGCCCCCAAGAGCGCTTTTTACTATGCCAACCTAACCAGAGTGACGGGAGAGGCACCATCCAGAAAACGTGCTCAGCTCGTCGAGAAAATGCGATTTAAGCAATAAAACAAAAAATGCTTATAAAACATAAACCAAACGTTGCAGGTGGTCATTTCTGCATGCGCAGTGATAAACCCGGCACTCTGAAGCACCCAAGAGCGCTTTTTACTAGAAATAGTGCTCAGCTCGTCGAGAAAATGCGCTCTAAGCAATACAATTAAAAATGCTCATAAAACATAAACCAAACGTTGCAGGTGGTCATTTCTTTATGTGCAGTGATAAACTCGGCACTCTGAAGCACCCAAGAGCGCTTTTTACTTTGCCAACCTAACCAGAGTGACGGGAGAGGCACCATCCAGAAAACGTGCTCAGCTCGTCGAGAAAATGCGATTTAAGCAATAAAACTAAAAATGCTTATAAAACATAAACCAAACGTTGCAGGTGGTCATTTCTGCATGCGCAGTGATAAACCGGGCACTCTGAAGCCCCCAAGAGCGCTTTTTACTATGCCAACCTAACCAGAGTGACGGGAGAGGCACCATCCAGAAAACGTGCTCAGCTCGTCGAGAAAATGCGATTTAAGCAATAAAACAAAAAATGCTTATAAAACATAAACCAAACGTTGCAGGTGGTCATTTCTGCATGCGCAGTGATAAACTCCGAACTCTGAAGGACCCAAGAGCGCTTTTTACTATGCCAACTTAACCAGAGTGACGTGAGGCGACCGGGCGCGGACGCTAACTCACGCCCGGCAAGAGCGCTCGGAAGGCGTATAGGCTTTCACGGAAGCCCCGCCAGCCTGTCCGCGGGCCATTTAAGGTCCCATAAGTGACCGTGCGCGGTCTCGAACTCAGGCCCGGCAGGAGTGCTCGTAGGGCGGATAGGCATTCACGGAGGTCCCGCCAGCCGGTCCGCGGGCCATTTAGGGTCCCATAACTGACCGGGCGCGGTCTCTAACTCAGGCCCGGCAGGAGTGCTCGGAGGGCGGATAGGCATTCACGAAGGTACCGCCAGCCGGTCCGCGGGCCAATTAGGGTCCCATAAGTGACCGGGCGCGGTCTCTAAACCACGCCCGGCAGGAGTGCTCGGAGGGCGGACAGGCTCCCGCCAGCCGGTCCGCGGGCCAAATAGGGTCCCATAAGGGACCGGAGGCGGACGCTAAACCACGCACTCAACTCGGCAGTCTGAAGCACCCAAGAGCGCTTTTTACTAGAAAACGTGCTCAGCTCGTCGAGAAAATGCACTCTAAGCAATACAATTAAAAATGCTTATAAAACATAAACCAAACGTTGCAGGTGGTCATTTCTTCATGTGCAGTGATAAACTCGGCACTCTGAAGCACCCAAGAGCGCTTTTAACTAGAAAACGTGCTCAGCTCGTCGAGAAAATGCGCTCTAAGCAATACAATTAAAAATGCTCATAAAACATAAACCAAACGTTGCAGGTGGTCATTTCTTCATGTGCAGTGATAAACTCGGCACTCTGAAGCACCCAAGAGCGCTTTTTACTTTTCCAACCTAACCAGAGTGACGGGAGAGGCACCATCCAGAAAACGTGCTCAGCTCGTCGAGAAAATGCGATTTAAGCAATAAAACTAAAAATGCTTATAAAACATAAACCAAACGTTGCAGGTGGTCATTTCTTCATGTGCAGTGATAAACTCGGCACTCTGAAGCACCCAAGAGCGCTTTTTACTTTGCCAACCTAACAAGAGTGACGGGAGAGGCACCATCCAGAAAACGTGCTCAGCTCGTCGAGAAAATGCGATTTAAGCAATACAACTAAAAATGCTTATAAAAAATAAACCAAACGTTGCAGGTGGTCATTTCTGCATGCGCAGTGATAAACTGGGCACTCTGAAGCACCCAAGAGCGCTTTTAACTAGAAAACGTGCTCAGCTCGTCGAGAAAATGCGCTCTAAGCAATACAATTAAAAATGCTCATAAAACATAAACCAAACGTTGCAGGTGGTCATTTCTTCATTGTGCAGTGATAAACTCGGCACTCTGAAGCACCCAAGAGCGCTTTTTACTTTGCCAACCTAACCAGAGTGACGGGAGAGGCACCATCCAGAAAACGTGCTCAGCTCGTCGAGAAAATGCGATTTAAGCAATAAAACTAAAAATGCTTATAAAACATAAACCAAACGTTGCAGGTGGTCATTTCTGCATGCGCAGTGATAAACTGGGCACTCTGAAGCCCCCAAGAGCACTTTTTACTATGCCAACCTAACCAGAGTGACGGGAGAGGCACCATCCAGAAAACGTGCTCAGCTCGTCGAGAAAATGCGATTTAAGCAATAAAATTAAAAATGCTTATAAAACATAAACCAAACGTTGCAGGTGGTCATTTCTTCATTCGCAGTGATAAACTCGGCACTCTGAAGCACCCAAGAGCGCTTTTATCTAGAAAACGTGCTCAGCTCGTCGAGAAAATGCGCTCTAAGCAATACAATTAAAAATGCTCATAAAACATAAACCAAACGTTGCAGGTGGTCATTTCTTCATTGTGCAGTGATAAACTCGGCACTCTGAAGCACCCAAGAGCGCTTTTTACTTTGCCAACCTAACCAGAGTGACGGGAGAGGCACCATCCAGAAAACGTGCTCAGCTCGTCGAGAAAATGCGATTTAAGCAATAAAACTAAAAATGCTGATAAAACATAAACCAAACGTTGCAGGTGGTCATTTCTGCATGCGCAGTGATAAACTGGGCACTCTGAAGCCCCCAAGAGCGCTTTTTACTATGCCAACCTAACCAGAGTGACGGGAGAGGCACCATCCAGAAAACGTGCTCAGCTCGTCGAGAAAATGCGATTTAAGCAATAAAACAAAAAATGCTTATAAAACATAAACCAAACGTTGCAGGTGGTCATTTCTGCATGCGCAGTGATAAACCCGGCACTCTGAAGCACCCAAGAGCGCTTTTTACTAGAAATAGTGCTCAGCTCGTCGAGAAAATGCGCTCTAAGCAATACAATTAAAAATGCTCCTAAAACATAAACCAAACGTTGCAGGTGGTCATTTCTTTATGTGCAGTGATAAACTCGGCACTCTGAAGCACCCAAGAGCGCTTTTTACTTTGCCAACCTAACCAGAGTGACGGGAGAGGCACCATCCAGAAAACGTGCTCAGCTCGTCGAGAAAATGCGATTTAAGCAATAAAACTAAAAATGCTTATAAAACATAAACCAAACGTTGCAGGTGGTCTTTTCTGCATGCGCAGTGATAAACTGGGCACTCTGAAGCCCCCAAGAGCGCTTTTTACTATGCCAACCTAACCAGAGTGACGGGAGAGGCACCATCCAGAAAACGTGCTCAGCTCGTCGAGAAAATGCGATTTAAGCAATAAAACAAAAAATGCTTATAAAACATAAACCAAACGTTGCAGGTGGTCATTTCTGCATGCGCAGTGATAAACCCGGCACTCTGAAGCACCCAAGAGCGCTTTTTACTAGAAATAGTGCTCAGCTCGTCGAGAAAATGCGCTCTAAGCAATACAATTAAAAATGCTCATAAAACATAAACCAAACGTTGCAGGTGGTCATTTCTTTATGTGCAGTGATAAACTCGGCACTCTGAAGCACCCAAGAGCGCTTTTTACTTTTTCAACCTAACCAGAGTGACGGGAGAGGCACCATCCAGAAAACGTGCTCAGCTCGTCGAGAAAATGCGATTTAAGCAATAAAACTAAAAATGCTTATAAAACATAAACCAAACGTTGCAGGTGGTCATTTCTGCATGCGCAGTGATAAACTGGGCACTCTGAAGCCCCCAAGAGCGCTTTTTACTATGCCAACCTAACCAGAGTGACGGGAGAGGCACCATCCAGAAAACGTGCTCAGCTCGTCGAGAAAATGCGATTTAAGCAATAAAACAAAAAATGCTTATAAAACATAAACCAAACGTTGCAGGTGGTCATTTCTGCATGCGCAGTGATAAACCCGGCACTCTGAAGCACCCAAGAGCGCTTTTTACTAGAAATAGTGCTCAGCTCGTCGAGAAAATGCGCTCTAAGCAATACAATTAAAAATGCTCATAAAACATAAACCAAACGTTGCAGGTGGTCATTTCTTTATGTGCAGTGATAAACTCGGCACTCTGAAGCACCCAAGAGCGCTTTTTACTTTGCCAACCTAACCAGAGTGACGGGAGAGGCACCATCCAGAAAACGTGCTCAGCTCGTCGAGAAAATGCGATTTAAGCAATAAAACTAAAAATGCTTATAAAACATAAACCAAACGTTGCAGGTGGTCATTTCTGCATGCGCAGTGATAAACTGGGCACTCTGAAGCCCCCAAGAGCGCTTTTTACTATGCCAACCTAACCAGAGTGACGGGAGAGGCACCATCCAGAAAACGTGCTCAGCTCGTCGAGAAAATGCGATTTAAGCAATAAAACAAAAAATGCTTATAAAACATAAACCAAACGTTGCAGGTGGTCATTTCTGCATGCGCAGTGATAAACCCGGCACTCTGAAGCACCCAAGAGCGCTTTTTACTAGAAATAGTGCTCAGCTCGTCGAGAAAATGCGCTCTAAGCAATACAATTAAAAATGCTCATAAAACATAAACCAAACGTTGCAGGTGGTCATTTCTTTATGTGCAGTGATAAACTCGGCACTCTGAAGCACCCAAGAGCGCTTTTTACTTTGCCAACCTAACCAGAGTGACGGGAGAGGCACCATCCAGAAAACGTGCTCAGCTCGTCGAGAAAATGCGATTTAAGCAATAAAACTAAAAATGCTTATAAAACATAAACCAAACGTTGCAGGTGGTCATTTCTGCATGCGCAGTGATAAACTCGGGCACTCTGAAGGACCCAAGAGCGCTTTTTACTATGCCAACTTAACCACAGTGACGTGAGGCGACCGGGCGCGGACGCTAACTCACGCCCGGCAAGAGCGCTCGGAAGGCGGATAGGCTTTCACGGAAGCCCCGCCAGCAGGTCCGCGGGCCATTTAGGGTCCAATAAGTGACCTGTGCGCGGTCTCTAACTCACGCCCGGCAGGAGTGCTCGGAGGGCGGATAGGCTTTCACGGAGGTACCGCCAGCAGGTCCGCGGGCTATTTAGGGTCCCATAACTGACCGGGCGCGGTCTCAAACCCACGCCCGGCATGAGTGCTCGGAGGGCGGATAGGCATTCACGGAGGTCCCGCCAGCCGGTCCGCGGGCTATTTAGGGTCCCATAACTGAGCGGGCGCGGTCTCAAACTCAGGCCCGGCAGGAGTGCTCGGAGGGCGGATAGGCATTCACGGAAGTCCCGCCAGCCGGTCCGCGGGCTATTTAGGGTCCCATAACTGACCGGGCGCGGTCTCAAACTCAGGCCCGGCAGGAGTGCTCGGAGGGCGGATAGGCATTCACGGAGGTCCCGCCAGCCGGTCCGCGGGCTATTTAGGGTCCCATAACTGACCGGGCGCGGTCTCTAACCCACGCCCGGCAGGAGTGCTCGGAGGGCGGATAGGCATTCACGGAGGTCCCGCCAGCCGGTCCGCGGGCCATTCAGGGTCCCATACATGACCGGGCGCGGTCTCTAACCCACGCCCGGCGGGAGTGCTCGGAGGGCGGATAGGCATCCACGGACGTCCCGCCAGCCGGTCCGCGGGCCATTCAGGGTCCCATACATGACCGGGCGCGGTCTCGAACTCAGGCCCGGCAGGAGTGCTCGGAGGGCGGATAGGCATTCACGGAGGTACCGCCAGCAGGTCCGCGGGCCATTTAGGGTCCCATAAGTGACCGGGCGCGGTCTCGAACTCACGCCCGGCAGGAGTGCTCGGAGGGCGGATAGGCTTTCACGGTGGTACCGCCAGCCGGTCCGCGGGCCATTTAGGGTCCCATAAGTGACCGGGCGCGGTCTCTAACCCACGCCCGGCAGGAGAGCTCGGAGGGCGGACAGGCTTTCACGGAGCTCCCGCCAGCCTGTCCGCGGGCCATTTAGGGTCCCATAAGTGACCGGGCGCGGTCTCGAACTCACGCCCGGCAGGAGTGCTCGGAGGGCGGATAGGCTTTCACGGTGGTACCGCCAGCCGGTCCGCGGGCCATTTAGGGTCCCATAAGTGACCGGGCGCGGTCTCTAACTCAGGCCCGGCAGGAGTGCTCGGACGGCGGATAGGCATTCACGGAGGTACCGCCAGCCGGTCCACGGGCCAATTAGGGTCCCATAAGTGACCGGGCGCGGTCTCTAACCCACGCCCGGCAGGAGTGCTCGGAGGGCGGACAGGCTTTCACGGAGCTCCCGCCAGCCGGTCCGCGGGCCAAATAGGGTCCCATAAGGGACCGGGGGCGGACGCTAAACCACGCACTCAACTCGGCACTCTGAAGCACCCAAGAGCGCTTTTTACTAGAAAACGTGCTCAGCTCGTCGAGGAAATGCACTCTAAGCAATACAATTAAAAATGCTTATAAAACATAAACCAAACGTTGCAGGTGGTCATTTCTTCATGCGCAGTGATAAACTCGGCACTCTGAAGCACCCAAGAGCGCTTTTTACTTTGCCAACCTAACCAGAGTGACGGGAGAGGCACCATCCAGAAAACGTGCTCGGCTCGTCGAGAAAATTCGATTTAAGCAATAAAACTAAAAATGCTTATAAAACATAAACCAAACGTTGCAGGTGGTCATTTCTGCATGCGCAGTGATAAACTGGGCACTCTGAAGCCCCCAAGAGCACTTTTTACTATGCCAACCTAACCAGAGTGACGGGAGAGGCACCATCCAGAAAACGTGCTCAGCTCGTCGAGAAAATGCGATTTAAGCAATAAAACAAAAAATGCTTATAAAACATAAACCAAACGTTGCAGGTGGTCATTTCTGCATGCGCAGTGATAAACCCGGCACTCTGAAGCACCCAAGAGCGCTTTTTACTAGAAATAGTGCTCAGCTCGTCGAGAAAATGCGCTCTAAGCAATACAATTAAAAATGCTCATAAAACATAAACCAAACGTTGCAGGTGGTCATTTCTTTATGTGCAGTGATAAACTCGGCACTCTGAAGCACCCAAGAGCGCTTTTTACTTTGCCAACCTAACCAGAGTGACGGGAGAGGCACCATCCAGAAAACGTGCTCAGCTCGTCGAGAAAATGCGATTTAAGCAATAAAACTAAAAATGCTTATAAAACATAAACCAAACGTTGCAGGTGGTCATTTCTGCATGCGCAGTGATAAACTGGGCACTCTGAAGCCCCCAAGAGCGCTTTTTACTATGCCAACCTAACCAGAGTGACGGGAGAGGCACCATCCAGAAAACGTGCTCAGCTCGTCGAGAAAATGCGATTTAAGCAATAAAACAAAAAATGCTTATAAAACATAAACCAAACGTTGCAGGTGGTCATTTCTGCATGCGCAGTGATAAACCCGGCACTCTGAAGCACCCAAGAGCGCTTTTTACTAGAAATAGTGCTCAGCTCGTCGAGAAAATGCGCTCTAAGCAATACAATTAAAAATGCTCATAAAACATAAACCAAACGTTGCAGGTGGTCATTTCTTTATGTGCAGTGATAAACTCGGCACTCTGAAGCACCCAAGAGCGCTTTTTACTTTGCCAACCTAACCAGAGTGACGGGAGAGGCACCATCCAGAAAACGTGCTCAGCTCGTCGAGAAAATGCGATTTAAGCAATAAAACTAAAAATGCTTATAAAACATAAACCAAACGTTGCAGGTGGTCATTTCTGCATGCGCAGTGATAAACTGGGCACTCTGAAGCCCCCAAGAGCGCTTTTTACTATGCCAACCTAACCAGAGTGACGGGAGAGGCACCATCCAGAAAACGTGCTCAGCTCGTCGAGAAAATGCGATTTAAGCAATAAAACAAAAAATGCTTATAAAACATAAACCAAACGTTGCAGGTGGTCATTTCTGCATGCGCAGTGATAAACCCGGCACTCTGAAGCACCCAAGAGCGCTTTTTACTAGAAATAGTGCTCAGCTCGTCGAGAAAATGCGCTCTAAGCAATACAATTAAAAATGCTCATAAAACATAAACCAAACGTTGCAGGTGGTCATTTCTTTATGTGCAGTGATAAACTCGGCACTCTGAAGCACCCAAGAGCGCTTTTTACTTTGCCAACCTAACCAGAGTGACGGGAGAGGCACCATCCAGAAAACGTGCTCAGCTCGTCGAGAAAATGCGATTTAAGCAATAAAACTAAAAATGCTTATAAAACATAAACCAAACGTTGCAGGTGGTCATTTCTGCATGCGCAGTGATAAACCGGGCACTCTGAAGCCCCCAAGAGCGCTTTTTACTATGCCAACCTAACCAGAGTGACGGGAGAGGCACCATCCAGAAAACGTGCTCAGCTCGTCGAGAAAATGCGATTTAAGCAATAAAACAAAAAATGCTTATAAAACATAAACCAAACGTTGCAGGTGGTCATTTCTGCATGCGCAGTGATAAACCCGGCACTCTGAAGCACCCAAGAGCGCTTTTTACTAGAAATAGTGCTCAGCTCGTCGAGAAAATGCGCTCTAAGCAATACAATTAAAAATGCTCATAAAACATAAACCAAACGTTGCAGGTGGTCATTTCTTTATGTGCAGTGATAAACTCGGCACTCTGAAGCACCCAAGAGCGCTTTTTACTTTGCCAACCTAACCAGAGTGACGGGAGAGGCACCATCCAGAAAACGTGCTCAGCTCGTCGAGAAAATGCGATTTAAGCAATAAAACTAAAAATGCTTATAAAACATAAACCAAACGTTGCAGGTGGTCATTTCTGCATGCGCAGTGATAAACTGGGCACTCTGAAGCCCCCAAGAGCGCTTTTTACTATGCCAACCTAACCAGAGTGACGGGAGAGGCACCATCCAGAAAACGTGCTCAGCTCGTCGAGAAAATGCGATTTAAGCAATAAAACAAAAAATGCTTATAAAACATAAACCAAACGTTGCAGGTGGTCATTTCTGCATGCGCAGTGATAAACCCGGCACTCTGAAGCACCCAAGAGCGCTTTTTACTAGAAATAGTGCTCAGCTCGTCGAGAAAATGCGCTCTAAGCAATACAATTAAAAATGCTCATAAAACATAAACCAAACGTTGCAGGTGGTCATTTCTTTATGTGCAGTGATAAACTCGGCACTCTGAAGCACCCAAGAGCGCTTTTTACTTTGCCAACCTAACCAGAGTGACGGGAGAGGCACCATCCAGAAAACGTGCTCAGCTCGTCGAGAAAATGCGATTTAAGCAATAAAACTAAAAATGCTTATAAAACATAAACCAAACGTTGCAGGTTGTCATTTCTTCATGCGCAGTGATAAACTCCGCACTCTGAAGGACCCAAGAGCGCTTTTTACTATGCCAACTTAACCACAGTGACGTGAGGCGACCGGGCGCGGACGCTAACTCACGCCCGGCAAGAGCGCTCGGAAGGCGGATAGGCTTTCACGGAAGCCCCGCCAGCAGGTCCGCGGGCCATTTAGGGTCCAATAAGTGACCGTGCGCGGTCTCTAACTCACGCCCGGCAGGAGTGCTCGGAGGGCGGATAGGCTTTCACGGAGGTACCGCCAGCAGGTCCGCGGGCTATTTAGGGTCCCATAACTGACCGGGCGCGGTCTCAAACCCACGCCCGGCATGAGTGCTCGGAGGGCGGATAGGCATTCAAGGAGGTCCCGCCAGCCGGTCCGCGGGCTATTTAGGGTCCCATAACTGACCGGGCGCGGTCTCAAACTCAGGCCCGGCAGGAGTGCTCGGAGGGCGGATAGGCATTCACGGAAGTCCCGCCAGCCGGTCCGCGGGCTATTTAGGGTCCCATAACTGACCGGGCGCGGTCTCAAACTCAGGCCCGGCAGGAGTGCTCGGAGGGCGGATAGGCATTCACGGAGGTCCCGCCAGCCGGTCCGCGGGCTATTTAGGGTCCCATAACTGACCGGGCGCGGTCTCTAACCCACGCCCGGCAGGAGTGCTCGGAGGGCGGATAGGCATTCACGGAGGTCCCGCCAGCCGGTCCGCGGGCCATTCAGGGTCCCATACATGACCGGGCGCGGTCTCTAACCCACGCCCGGCAGGAGTGCTCGGAGGGCGGATAGGCATTCACGGAGGTCCCGCCAGCCGGTCCGCGGGCCATTCAGGGTCCCATACATGACCGGGCGCGGTCTCTAACCCACGCCCGGCGGGAGTGCTCGGAGGGCGGATAGGCATCCACGGACGTCCCGCCAGCCGGTCCGCGGGCCATTCAGGGTCCCATACATGACCGGGCGCGGTCTCGAACTCAGGCCCGGCAGGAGTGCTCGGAGGGCGGATAGGCATTCACGGAGGTACCGCCAGCAGGTCCGCGGGCCATTTAGGGTCCCATAAGTGACCGGGCGCGGTCTCGAACTCACGCCCGGCAGGAGTGCTCGGAGGGCGGATAGGCTTTCACGGTGGTACCGCCAGCCGGTCCGCGGGCCATTTAGGGTCCCATAAGTGACCGGGCGCGGTCTCTAACCCACGCCCGGCAGGAGTGCTCGGAGGGCGGACAGGCTTTCACGGAGCTCCCGCCAGCCTGTCCGCGGGCCATTTAGGGTCCCATAAGTGACCGGGCGCGGTCTCGAACTCACGCCCGGCAGGAGTGCTCGGAGGGCGGATAGGCTTTCACGGTGGTACCGCCAGCCGGTCCGCGGGCCATTTAGGGTCCCATAAGTGACCGGGCGCGGTCTCTAACTCAGGCCCGGCAGGAGTGCTCGGACGGCGGATAGGCATTCACGGAGGTACCGCCAGCCGGTCCACGGGCCAATTAGGGTCCCATAAGTGACCGGGCGCGGTCTCTAACCCACGCCCGGCAGGAGTGCTCGGAGGGCGGACAGGCTTTCACGGAGCTCCCGCCAGCCGGTCCGCGGGCCAAATAGGGTCCCATAAGGGACCGGGGGCGGACGCTAAACCACGCACTCAACTCGGCACTCTGAAGCACCCAAGAGCGCTTTTTACTAGAAAACGTGCTCAGCTCGTCGAGGAAATGCACTCTAAGCAATACAATTAAAAATGCTTATAAAACATAAACCAAACGTTGCAGGTGGTCATTTCTTCATGCGCAGTGATAAACTCGGCACTCTGAAGCACCCAAGAGCGCTTTTTACTTTGCCAACCTAACCAGAGTGACGGGAGAGGCACCATCCAGAAAACGTGCTCGGCTCGTCGAGAAAATTCGATTTAAGCAATAAAACTAAAAATGCTTATAAAACATAAACCAAACGTTGCAGGTGGTCATTTCTGCATGCGCAGTGATAAACTGGGCACTCTGAAGCCCCCAAGAGCACTTTTTACTATGCCAACCTAACCAGAGTGACGGGAGAGGCACCATCCAGAAAACGTGCTCAGCTCGTCGAGAAAATGCGATTTAAGCAATAAAACAAAAAATGCTTATAAAACATAAACCAAACGTTGCAGGTGGTCATTTCTGCATGCGCAGTGATAAACCCGGCACTCTGAAGCACCCAAGAGCGCTTTTTACTAGAAATAGTGCTCAGCTCGTCGAGAAAATGCGCTCTAAGCAATACAATTAAAAATGCTCATAAAACATAAACCAAACGTTGCAGGTGGTCATTTCTTTATGTGCAGTGATAAACTCGGCACTCTGAAGCACCCAAGAGCGCTTTTTACTTTGCCAACCTAACCAGAGTGACGGGAGAGGCACCATCCAGAAAACGTGCTCAGCTCGTCGAGAAAATGCGATTTAAGCAATAAAACTAAAAATGCTTATAAAACATAAACCAAACGTTGCAGGTGGTCATTTCTGCATGCGCAGTGATAAACTGGGCACTCTGAAGCCCCCAAGAGCGCTTTTTACTATGCCAACCTAACCAGAGTGACGGGAGAGGCACCATCCAGAAAACGTGCTCAGCTCGTCGAGAAAATGCGATTTAAGCAATAAAACAAAAAATGCTTATAAAACATAAACCAAACGTTGCAGGTGGTCATTTCTGCATGCGCAGTGATAAACCCGGCACTCTGAAGCACCCAAGAGCGCTTTTTACTAGAAATAGTGCTCAGCTCGTCGAGAAAATGCGCTCTAAGCAATACAATTAAAAATGCTCATAAAACATAAACCAAACGTTGCAGGTGGTCATTTCTTTATGTGCAGTGATAAACTGGGCACTCTGAAGCACCCAAAGCGCTTTTTACTTTGCCAACCTAACCAGAGTGACGGGAGAGGCACCATCCAGAAAACGTGCTCAGCTCGTCGAGAAAATGCGATTTAAGCAATAAAACTAAAAATGCTTATAAAACATAAACCAAACGTTGCAGGTGGTCATTTCTGCATGCGCAGTGATAAACTGGGCACTCTGAAGCCCCCAAGAGCGCTTTTTACTATGCCAACCTAACCAGAGTGACGGGAGAGGCACCATCCAGAAAACGTGCTCAGCTCGTCGAGAAAATGCGATTTAAGCAATAAAACAAAAAATGCTTATAAAACATAAACCAAACGTTGCAGGTGGTCATTTCTGCATGCGCAGTGATAAACCCGGCACTCTGAAGCACCCAAGAGCGCTTTTTACTAGAAATAGTGCTCAGCTCGTCGAGAAAATGCGCTCTAAGCAATACAATTAAAAATGCTCATAAAACATAAACCAAACGTTGCAGGTGGTCATTTCTTTATGTGCAGTGATAAACTCGGCACTCTGAAGCACCCAAGAGCGCTTTTTACTTTGCCAACCTAACCAGAGTGACGGGAGAGGCACCATCCAGAAAACGTGCTCAGCTCGTCGAGAAAATGCGATTTAAGCAATAAAACTAAAAATGCTTATAAAACATAAACCAAACGTTGCAGGTTGTCATTTCTTCATGCGCAGTGATAAACTCCGCACTCTGAAGGACCCAAGAGCGCTTTTTACTATGCCAACTTAACCACAGTGACGTGAGGCGACCGGGCGCGGACGCTAACTCACGCCCGGCAAGAGCGCTCGGAAGGCGGATAGGCTTTCACGGAAGCCCCGCCAGCAGGTCCGCGGGCCATTTAGGGTCCAATAAGTGACCGTGCGCGGTCTCTAACTCACGCCCGCAGGAGTGCTCGGAGGGCGGATAGGCTTTCACGGAGGTACCGCCAGCAGGTCCGCGGGCTATTTAGGGTCCCATAACTGACCGGGCGCGGTCTCAAACCCACGCCCGGCATGAGTGCTCGGAGGGCGGATAGGCATTCACGGAGGTCCCGCCAGCCGGTCCGCGGGCTATTTAGGGTCCCATAACTGACCGGGCGCGGTCTCAAACTCAGGCCCGGCAGGAGTGCTCGGAGGGCGGATAGGCATTCACGGAAGTCCCGCCAGCCGGTCCGCGGGCTATTTAGGGTCCCATAACTGACCGGGCGCGGTCTCAAACTCAGGCCCGGCAGGAGTGCTCGGAGGGCGGATCGGCATTCACGGAGGTCCCGCCAGCCGGTCCGCGGGCTATTTAGGGTCCCATAACTGACCGGGCGCGGTCTCTAACCCACGCCCGGCAGGAGTGCTCGGAGGGCGGATAGGCATTCACGGAGGTCCCGCCAGCCGGTCCGCGGGCCATTCAGGGTCCCATACATGACCGGGCGCGGTCTCTAACCCACGCCCGGCGGGAGTGCTCGGAGGGCGGATAGGCATCCACGGACGTCCCGCCAGCCGGTCCGCGGGCCATTCAGGGTCCCATACATGACCGGGCGCGGTCTCGAACTCAGGCCCGGCAGGAGTGCTCGGAGGGCGGATAGGCATTCACGGAGGTACCGCCAGCAGGTCCGCGGGCCATTTAGGGTCCCATAAGTGACCGGGCGCGGTCTCGAACTCACGCCCGGCAGGAGTGCTCGGAGGGCGGATAGGCTTTCACGGTGGTACCGCCAGCCGGTCCGCGGGCCATTTAGGGTCCCATAAGTGACCGGGCGCGGTCTCTAACTCAGGCCCGGCAGGAGTGCTCGGACGGCGGATAGGCATTCACGGAGGTACCGCCAGCCGGTCCACGGGCCAATTAGGGTCCCATAAGTGACCGGGCGCGGTCTCTAACCCACGCCCGGCAGGAGTGCTCGGAGGGCGGACAGGCTTTCACGGAGCTCCCGCCAGCCGGTCCGCGGGCCAAATAGGGTCCCATAAGGGACCGGGGGCGGACGCTAAACCACGCACTCAACTCGGCACTCTGAAGCACCCAAGAGCGCTTTTTACTAGAAAACGTGCTCAGCTCGTCGAGGAAATGCACTCTAAGCAATACAATTAAAAATGCTTATAAAACATAAACCAAACGTTGCAGGTGGTCATTTCTTCATGCGCAGTGATAAACTCGGCACTCTGAAGCACCCAAGAGCGCTTTTTACTTTGCCAACCTAACCAGAGTGACGGGAGAGGCACCATCCAGAAAACGTGCTCGGCTCGTCGAGAAAATTCGATTTAAGCAATAAAACTAAAAATGCTTATAAAACATAAACCAAACGTTGCAGGTGGTCATTTCTGCATGCGCAGTGATAAACTGGGCACTCTGAAGCCCCCAAGAGCACTTTTTACTATGCCAACTGTTGGGTCCACAACATTTATCTGAACAGAATCTCACAGAGGCGGGATATGTCTTCGATGGCCAGCGACTTCTGCAGAAGGGCGACCCAGACACACAGCGAGTGTGGCTGAGATCCGCGCCTTCCCTCAGTTTTGTCGTGCCTTTTATTGAGGAACAAACAATGGGGCAAGTGTACATAAATGCATAGCTTCTTTAGACAGGAAGGACATTCCACAATTACATCTCATGACGACAGCGATACTATTACGGACAGAAGCAGATGGTCGTCTCATGACTTTAGCTTAACAAAAACGTAGTCTTAGTGGTCATGGGATGGATACTTCTGTGGCGTTCTCATGACTTCTACTTAAATAAGACGTTTGTCTGCTTCAGCCATCCTATGACAACCTCATGATCTGTTCATGGATAGCTAACTATGGGGCTTATTGTATAGTGCGACTCATGACTCCAGACATGAGTTCCTTAGCCAGCCAGATGCTCCCAAGTCATTATCACGAGGTCAAAATGTCACATCCTGTAGAAAATCTTGCACACATAAGTAGATACATAGAATCCAATGATAAAAAGTATATTTTTCCCAACATTCCCCCCTGTTTAACATTGGAATTCATGGGAAAACAAAACATCAACTAATAACTACATATGTGTATAAATGAGTATACGCCTACACGATATAGTAACATCAAAAAGTATGAAAGTCTACATTCCAGTTTATCAGAACTACAGCTCTCCATTCTGCTCTGGCCATGTTCGTCATAATGGAATGTATTTTGTTTTGGATCATCAAAAAGAAAAAACAAACAGGCAGGCGATTTACGCAAGGTGGTCCCACTCATCTTGTTCACGATGGACCAACATGATATTCTCGACAGCAAACGCTGATGTCAACATTTTAGTCATCATGTGACGAATACAAGGTATGATGCATGATGTAAAAATACAGAGAAATAACAGTATGGCAACTAAAAGAACCGCGACTTTCAAGAGAAGTTGCCTCCAATTGCCGTAAAACAGCCACCAAAAGGGATGGACATCCTTGGCCGGAGTTTCATCCTGGGACATAGCCCTACGGAGGTTCCGAAGTCCTTGTAGAGCATACTCGATGTGGGTGTCATTTTCTCCTGGGATGTAGGTACAACAGGAGGTACCAACTATTTCACACACACCTCCTTTTTCGGCAGTCAGGAGGTCCAAAACCATTCGGGACTGTAGTGCCATTAGTCTCAGAGCTTGCAGTTCCGTCTGGTAACCTGTAAGGGGCTCTAGAGTAAAATTGGCAAAGGTCTTCAACCTGTAGTCCATAGTTTCTATTCAAAGAATAGTCTTAGCCACACCCGCCTGTGGGAAGAGTGTGAGTGCCACCTTTTGTCCTGTGCTCCAAAGCTTGTATTCATCTGGTACGTCTGAGCCCCAGACACTGTCGTAGGGACGGAAGGTGGGGGCAACAGCTGCACGTCTCTTTCGCTGATGATGTTCCTGAAAATGTGTCAGACTGAGGAACACAGTGTGATCTGACACATATACGGGGGCACATGTGCCATCCCATTGTCCTGGAAGGACTGCGTAGCCTCGGCAACCACAAAGCCACCATCCCCCTTCGATGATAGAGTGGGGATTTTCGCCTCCTGCTAGGATTTGTCGGATTGCTACTGTGGTATTCATCAAGGTCTCGCTGGAAGGTTCTAGAAGTGCGGTGGTGATGCAGCGTTTTGTATCTCCCACTTTTACTCCATCAACACGTCTTCGTCGGAAGCACAGGGGATGTGAGATGGTTTCACTCACTTCGAGAGTCACTGGTGCGGGTGTGACGACAGAACTTCTTGACACTATTGTGAATGGCCTTGAGATGTTGTAACAGGGATGGGCGGCTAGTTGTGCCTCATTAATTTCCGACCGTCTGAGTCCTTTGATGGGATTAAACCCAAAAGCCCTTAGTATTGCGAAACACCATCCATTTTACTCTGGCATGGGTCGGGCATGTAGGACGGGCTGTTGACTTGATCGTGGCATTATGGAACATACATAACATTCAGTTTGATTGTATGTTTTGGCCAACATTGACACATACTGGTACCACATGTTGTCTGCATGTGGTATATCTGGGTTTATCTTTATATACTTTGTCAACAGTTCGGTCGTCGTTCTCTTGATTCGAGCGGAAGTTCCACTTTCCCCTTGGGGACCCTGGACACTCCATGTCATTGGCAAGCATGCTACAGCCACAGCACAGACAAGCACTCCTCTGAGTGCCATTTTCCGTTCAGTTCCACAGAGCCACCTGAACCCCTAGGGAGCTAAATGGTCAGGGTTCTTAGTTCTTCACCGGTTTGAGACTGATGCCAAACTATAATTGGCACCCCCTTTGTAGCCAGACTTCGCCCTGACCGAGGCCTAGGAGCCAAGCACTCTCTGCAGCTTACAGTGGCTGAGATGTATCCAGCTGGGTCTTTCTGCACAGCTGTGGGTGTGGCGAGTAGGACTTGGAATGGTCCCTCCCACCGGGGTGAAGACCACGTCTTTCGTTTGATTACTTTGATGAAGACCCAGTCACCTGGTTTTGCTGAGCCATCCTGTGGAGATAAAGGAGTGGAGGGCAGTAAACTTGCATTTGACACATTTTTCGTTTGCATGGTTTTGATCATGTAGTCAGCTAGAGTTAGCTCTTCTGTGTCTTTGTCTTGATCATGTGAGATCAGAGGGAGCCTGTATGCTCTGCCATGAATGATCTCATAAGGGGTTAAACCCTTGCCACAGGGCATAATCCTCATATAGAGTTTTACAAAATCTAGACATTCGGGCCATGGTCTTCCTGTTTCTGCCCTGCATTTGGTTAATGACCGAATTGACAAAATGTGTTCCGTTGTCACTGTAAATGGTCTCTGGGATGCCATAACTGGGAATGATGGTCTTGCAGATAGCCTTTGCTATTCATAGCATCTGCATTCTTTGCTGGGATTATTTCTGTCCACCTTGAAAAGGCATCGATTAGGACTAATCAGTATTTGTACAGTCCACACCTGTTTAGTTCTATGAAGTCCATATGCGACATTTGGAACGGATATGTTGGTTCTGGGGATTTTCCTCATTTTGGTTTTACATTCCCTTGTGGATTATTTTTTATGCAGACTTCACACGCTCTACAAAAATGTTTTGAGTACAAATTGAAACCATACGTTGTAAAGTGTTGTGATATTAGCTCCTGCATCCCCCCTGTCGACACATGAGTACTTCCTTGTGTCGAAATTGCAGCTGCTCTAAAAAGGGATTTAGGGAGAACAAGCTTATTATTTACAACGTATATGTCTTTGTCTGTCAGATGTGCACCTTTAGCAATCCACATTTTCTGTTCTTGTTTAGGGGCTAAATGTTGCATATCATGCAAGATCTGTATATTTATTAGTTCTTCCTTTTCTGACGACAATCTCAGAAATAGGTCTGAGGTTCTGTATTTGCCTATAGCAGCTTCCTTTGCTGTTTTATCTGCTAAGGCATTGCCTATTGATACAAAATCTTTCCTCCGTGTGTGTGCCTCACATTTGAAAATTGCAAGCTTTGTGGGCAACATTACTGCATGGAGGAGCTGGATTAGAAGTTGTGCATGTGTTATTTGCTTTCCTGTTGAAGTTATCATTCCACGCCTTTCCCATTGTTTTGCAAAGTAAAAAACTGTTGAAAATGCATACTGGCTGTCTGTGTATACAATTAGGTCTTGTCCATCTGCTAGAGTACACGCTCTGGTCAGTGCAATGATTTGTGACAATAACAGAGCTGTATAAGACAAATGTCTGGCTGGAGACAGCATGTTCATTTTACTTTGAAGTAACAACACATCAACAGCATGTGGTACCAACAGGTCTGTGGGATGGAACAAGTTAACCTCTGCTGACGATTCTACTGCCATTGCAGCAGCACATATAACGAACACATTTTCCACTTTGTTCTCAACAGGTGTTAACCCTTCTGAAGTGGGGGTGAGTTTCATATAGAGGTTCTTTTAGGTTCCCGTGTGGATCATGTTTCACACAAACAGGACATGCTTTTTTTAAAAAAAAAAAAATTTCACTAAAGAATCTAAACCGAAGGTAACTAATAACTCATCCCCCCCTGTTGTCACATAAGTGACACAATTGGGGTTGCCTTAAGAAGTCATTTTGGCAAAACAGTTTTGTTACTGACGTGGTCAATAACACCTTATCCATTATCGCACCCTTTGTTGTTTGAACTAATGCCACTCTCAATTTTGTCAATGCTTCTACTTTTGGTGTCCACGCGAATGTATCTTCGACTGCTAACGGCTGTCCATGAGCCACTCCTGTCAGTGGCTTAGCAATGTCAGCATAACGTGGAGCCCAAGCTCTGCAGCAATCACATAAAAAAAAAAACACAAGTTGTTCTTTGTGACAGGTCGTGGTGTGTCTAATATAGCCTGTTTCCTGCCTCATTGCACTGCTCTCCCTTTCGCTGAGAGTAAACCAAGATAGTTTACTTCTGGTTTTACCCATCGTAACTTCTGTTACTTGACTTAATTTCCTCTCTGGCCTAAATGCTGCATGAGGAGAAAGGAATCTCATCCCCACGCTTCCTTTGTTTCAAAAGCAATTATCATCAATGTAGACCAAAACTTGACTTTTAGATGAAAGCGTAAAACCAGCCATTCAATTCATGATAATCAGTCAACCACTGTGAAATAAGCCCTATTTTCTTTTCTTAGCATTAGATTTGCTCAAGATCACTCTTTCTTCAAAGTTGCTCTGCTAATTTTCCCATAGCATTCTCCAACAACGTCAACCATTCAACCTGTATCTTGTCAGTTATTCATTCCTGCTCATTTGCATCTCTTTCTCTTTCTCACACACACACACACACGCACACACACACACACACACACACACAGCCTCCATTATACACTGGTCTCACTCTCCTCAAGCTCTCTTCAAGCTGTTCACACAGTCATACATTATTTTCAATTCACATTCCTCATTTGAATTTGTCCCATCTCAAGGTTCTTGATAAAACAACCCACTCATTCCAATTTTGACATATTCCTTCAGCCCATTCAAATCACACCGGGGAAAGTTTTCAACATTCCCGAAATCGCTAAATTAAAAAATTATGTTTTCACGTTAACTTATTAATCCTTTGTATGGCATTCAAACTTGGCCAATAAAAGATTGATTAAATTTTCTGCAAAATTTCACAAAATTCATTTTTTCACCTCTAATTTCTACATTTTTCCAACTGATTCAATTCTGCTCCAACATCATTCTGTTGCATCCTCTAAGTATTTATTAATCTTTTACGCCTTCACACGCAATTTCTCCAGAAATTGCATTTTCTAGTTTCAAAATCATTTTGCCTTTTTGTGTCGTGGTGCAAATCGAATAGACCGCAGTCTAGTAAATTTCCTTGCACACTATTTTAGCCAATTTCATAATTTTAACACATAGACACACATAAACACACAGAAAACACAAGGACAAGACAAGGGCCCACAATAAAGACACAATAGACAAACAACACCAACAAACAGCGCTGCGCAAACGTCTTCATCTATTTGATGTTTTGGTTTTACTATTTTTATTTATTTTTTCATATTAGTGGCCTTATCTTTCAATAAGGTTTGACACCTGTATCATTCGCATACATCAGCATCGTTTATACTTTGGGGAAACTTAACAGCCTTCGTCATGCTTCTTGTTTGTACAGGAGTTCTAATTGACTGACCATGACATATTTTGCTATTATATGGGGGAGTTTACAGATCTTTTAAATTTAGATGCATGTTTTGCATAGGAGCAGAAAGAGCTTTTTGCCTCAGGCTCCTCTGCTTAACAGTGCGCCCGCGCACTGTGGCTTCATTGTCTGACAAACATACTTGCGGCCTCATCGCTCTTAATGACACTTGCCTCAAGTTTGGTAACTTATTTAACATATATACTTCTCATCTCCTTATACATTGTCTTTGTGTGTCTTGACATATGAAGGGATTGACAATAAAGCTGACTTTGACTTTGACTTTGACATTGTCAGTAACATTTTGACGGCCCCCCATTTTAATGAATTTAGTCCAACTGTCAAATCCTAGGGATTTCTAAAGCTGGAATGTTTCTTTAGTGGGATAACAACTTTCTGTGGTAATTCCTGCTTCGACCAGTTTCCTGGTGAGGAATTCTTGCCTGTGCTTCCACAGAAATTCGTTATTTCTTCCCACTATATTACATGCAGCACATACGTGCTACCATTCACACACACATTCACACCGCGGAATTTTCTTAACACAACGAGGTGTATTTACGTCTACAAGTTCCATCTGTAGACCGAATTCCTATCACTTGGAATTCACAACAAGGACTCCGCCGCCCTTACCCGGGTACCCTTTTTTCCGGGGACTAAAATACCCCAACCACGCAGCCAACGAAGAGGTCTCACCGAATCTCTGAAAGATTTCTCTTGAAGATTCCGTCAATCGTCGCCGCCGAGAGGTGCTGAACTGGACTTCGCCGGCCTGGTGGATGAACATCGCTCCCCAGGGCTTTCCTTCAGGGTCCTGGGACCTCTGCCGTGCACGGATTCGGCGTCCTCAACACTCCTCGGATCAGCGAGCAGATTTTCAGGAATCCCGGACGAGCCCCCAAAAATGTTGGGTCCACAACATTTATCTGAACAGAATCTCACAGAGGCGGGATATGTCTTCGATGGCCAGCGACTTCTGCAGAAGGGCGACCCAGACACACAGCGAGTGTGGCTGAGATCCGCGCCTTCCCTCAGTTTGGTCGTGCCTTTTATTGAGGAACAAACAATGGGGCAAGTGTACATAAATGCATAGCTTCTTTAGACAGGAAGGACATTCCACAATTACATCTCATGACGACAGCGATACTATTACGGACAGAAGCAGATGGTCGTCTCATGACTTTAGCTTAACAAAAACGTAGTCTTAGTGGTCATGGGATGGATACTTCTGTGGCGTTCTCATGACTTCTACTTAAATAAGACGTTTGTCTGCTTCAGCCATCCTATGACAACCTCATGATCTGTTCATGGATAGCTAACTATGGGGCTTATTGTATAGTGCGACTCATGACTCCAGACATGAGTTCCTTAGCCAGCCAGATGCTCCCAAGTCATTATCACGAGGTCAAAATGTCACATCCTGTAGAAAATCTTGCACACATAAGTAGATACATAGAATCCAATGATAAAAAGTATATTTTTCCCAACACCAACCTAACCAGAGTGACGGGAGAGGCACCATCCAGAAAACGTGCTCAGCTCGTCGAGAAAATGCGATTTAAGCAATAAAACAAAAAATGCTTATAAAACATAAACCAAACGTTGCAGGTGGTCATTTCTGCATGCGCAGTGATAAACCCGGCACTCTGAAGCACCCAAGAGCGCTTTTTACTAGAAATAGTGCTCAGCTCGTCGAGAAAATGCGCTCTAAGCAATACAATTAAAAATGCTCATAAAACATAAACCAAACGTTGCAGGTGGTCATTTCTTTATGTGCAGTGATAAACTCGGCACTCTGAAGCACCCAAGAGCGCTTTTTACTTTGCCAACCTAACCAGAGTGACGGGAGAGGCACCATCCAGAAAACGTGCTCAGCTCGTCGAGAAAATGCGATTTAAGCAATAAAACTAAAAATGCTTATAAAACATAAACCAAACGTTGCAGGTGGTCATTTCTGCATGCGCAGTGATAAACTGGGCACTCTGAAGCCACCAAGAGCGCTTTTTACTATGCCAACCTAACCAGAGTGACGGGAGAGGCACCATCCAGAAAACGTGCTCAGCTCGTCGAGAAAATGCGATTTAAGCAATAAAACAAAAAATGCTTATAAAACATAAACCAAACGTTGCAGGTGGTCATTTCTGCATGCGCAGTGATAAACCCGGCACTCTGAAGCACCCAAGAGCGCTTTTTACTAGAAATAGTGCTCAGCTCGTCGAGAAAATGCGCTCTAAGCAATACAATTAAAAATGCTCATAAAACATAAACCAAACGTTGCAGGTGGTCATTTCTTTATGTGCAGTGATAAACTGGGCACTCTGAAGCACCCAAGAGCGCTTTTTACTTTGCCAACCTAACCAGATTGACGGGAGAGGCACCATCCAGAAAACGTGCTCAGCTCGTCGAGAAAATGCGATTTAAGCAATAAAACTAAAAATGCTTATAAAACATAAACCAAACGTTGCAGGTGGTCATTTCTGCATGCGCAGTGATAAACTGGGCACTCTGAAGCCCCCAAGAGCGCTTTTTACTATGCCAACCTAACCAGAGTGACGGGAGAGGCACCATCCAGAAAACGTGCTCAGCTCGTCGAGAAAATGCGATTTAAGCAATAAAACAAAAAATGCTTATAAAACATAAACCAAACGTTGCAGGTGGTCATTTCTGCATGCGCAGTGATAAACCCGGCACTCTGAAGCACCCAAGAGCGCTTTTTACTAGAAATAGTGCTCAGCTCGTCGAGAAAATGCGCTCTAAGCAATACAATTAAAAATGCTCATAAAACATAAACCAAACGTTGCAGGTGGTCATTTCTTTATGTGCAGTGATAAACTCGGCACTCTGAAGCACCCAAGAGCGCTTTTTACTTTGCCAACCTAACCAGAGTGACGGGAGAGGCACCATCCAGAAAACGTGCTCAGCTCGTCGAGAAAATGCGATTTAAGCAATAAAACTAAAAATGCTTATAAAACATAAACCAAACGTTGCAGGTGGTCATTTCTGCATGCGCAGTGATAAACTGGGCACTCTGAAGCCCCCAAGAGCGCTTTTTACTATGCCAACCTAACCAGAGTGACGGGAGAGGCACCATCCAGAAAACGTGCTCAGCTCGTCGAGAAAATGCGATTTAAGCAATAAAACAAAAAATGCTTATAAAACATAAACCAAACGTTGCAGGTGGTCATTTCTGCATGCGCAGTGATAAACCCGGCACTCTGAAGCACCCAAGAGCGCTTTTTACTAGAAATAGTGCTCAGCTCGTCGAGAAAATGCGCTCTAAGCAATACAATTAAAAATGCTCATAAAACATAAACCAAACGTTGCAGGTGGTCATTTCTTTATGTGCAGTGATAAACTCGGCACTCTGAAGCACCCAAGAGCGCTTTTTACTTTGCCAACCTAACCAGAGTGACGGGAGAGGCACCATCCAGAAAACGTGCTCAGCTCGTCGAGAAAATGCGATTTAAGCAATAAAACTAAAAATGCTTATAAAACATAAACCAAACGTTGCAGGTGGTCATTTCTGCATGCGCAGTGATAAACTGGGCACTCTGAAGCCCCCAAGAGCGCTTTTTACTATGCCAACCTAACCAGAGTGACGGGAGAGGCACCATCCAGAAAACGTGCTCAGCTCGTCGAGAAAATGCAATTTAAGCAATAAAACAAAAAATGCTTATAAAACATGAACCAAACGTTGCAGGTGGTCATTTCTGCATGCGCAGTGATAAACCCGGCACTCTGAAGCACCCAAGAGCGCTTTTTACTAGAAATAGTGCTCAGCTCGTCGAGAAAATGCGCTCTAAGCAATACAATTAAAAATGCTCATAAAACATAAACCAAACGTTGCAGGTGGTCATTTCTTTATGTGCAGTGATAAACTCGGCACTCTGAAGCACCCAAGAGCGCTTTTTACTTTGCCAACCTAACCAGAGTGACGGGAGAGGCACCATCCAGAAAACGTGCTCAGCTCGTCGAGAAAATGCGATTTAAGCAATAAAACTAAAAATGCTTATAAAACATAAACCAAACGTTGCAGGTGGTCATTTCTGCATGCGCAGTGATAAACTGGGCACTCTGAAGCCCCCAAGAGCGCTTTTTACTATGCCAACCTAACCAGAGTGACGGGAGAGGCACCATCCAGAAAACGTGCTCAGCTCGTCGAGAAAATGCGATTTAAGCAATAAAACAAAAAATGCTTATAAAACATAAACCAAACGTTGCAGGTGGTCATTTCTGCATGCGCAGTGATAAACCCGGCACTCTGAAGCACCCAAGAGCGCTTTTTACTAGAAATAGTGCTCAGCTCGTCGAGAAAATGCGCTCTAAGCAATACAATTAAAAATGCTCATAAAACATAAACCAAACGTTGCAGGTGGTCATTTCTTTATGTGCAGTGATAAACTCGGCACTCTGAAGCACCCAAGAGCGCTTTTTACTTTGCCAACCTAACCAGAGTGACGGGAGAGGCACCATCCAGAAAACGTGCTCAGCTCGTCGAGAAAATGCGATTTAAGCAATAAAACTAAAAATGCTTATAAAACATAAACCAAACGTTGCAGGTGGTCATTTCTGCATGCGCAGTGATAAACTGGGCACTCTGAAGCCCCCAAGAGCGCTTTTTACTATGCCAACCTAACCAGAGTGACGGGAGAGGCACCATCCAGAAAACGTGCTCAGCTCGTCGAGAAAATGCGATTTAAGCAATAAAACAAAAAATGCTTATAAAACATAAACCAAACGTTGCAGGTGGTCATTTCTGCATGCGCAGTGATAAACCCGGCACTCTGAAGCACCCAAGAGCGCTTTTTACTAGAAATAGTGCTCAGCTCGTCGAGAAAATGCGCTCTAAGCAATACAATTAAAAATGCTCATAAAACATAAACCAAACGTTGCAGGTGGTCATTTCTTTATGTGCAGTGATAAACTCGGCACTCTGAAGCACCCAAGAGCGCTTTTTACTTTGCCAACCTAACCAGAGTGACGGGAGAGGCACCATCCAGAAAACGTGCTCAGCTCGTCGAGAAAATGCGATTTAAGCAATAAAACTAAAAATGCTTATAAAACATAAACCAAACGTTGCAGGTGGTCATTTCTGCATGCGCAGTGATAAACTGGGCACTCTGAAGCCCCCAAGAGCGCTTTTTACTATGCCAACCTAACCAGAGTGACGGGAGAGGCACCATCCAGAAAACGTGCTCAGCTCGTCGAGAAAATGCGATTTAAGCAATAAAACAAAAAATGCTTATAAAACATAAACCAAACGTTGCAGGTGGTCATTTCTGCATGCGCAGTGATAAACCCGGCACTCTGAAGCACCCAAGAGCGCTTTTTACTAGAAATAGTGCTCAGCTCGTCGAGAAAATGCGCTCTAAGCAATACAATTAAAAATGCTCATAAAACATAAACCAAACGTTGCAGGTGGTCATTTCTTTATGTGCAGTGATAAACTCGGCACTCTGAAGCACCCAAGAGCGCTTTTTACTTTGCCAACCTAACCAGAGTGACGGGAGAGGCACCATCCAGAAAACGTGCTCAGCTCGTCGAGAAAATGCGATTTATGCAATAAAACTAAAAATGCTTATAAAACATAAACCAAACGTTGCAGGTGGTCATTTCTGCATGCGCAGTGATAAACTGGGCACTCTGAAGCCCCCAAGAGCGCTTTTTACTATGCCAACCTAACCAGAGTGACGGGAGAGGCACCATCCAGAAAACGTGCTCAGCTCGTCGAGAAAATGCGATTTAAGCAATAAAACAAAAAATGCTTATAAAACATAAACCAAACGTTGCAGGTGGTCATTTCTGCATGCGCAGTGATAAACCCGGCACTCTGAAGCACCCAAGAGCGCTTTTTACTAGAAATAGTGCTCAGCTCGTCGAGAAAATGCGCTCTAAGCAATACAATTAAAAATGCTCATAAAACATAAACCAAACGTTGCAGGTGGTCATTTCTTTATGTGCAGTGATAAACTCGGCACTCTGAAGTACCCAAGAGCGCTTTTTACTTTGCCAACCTAACCAGAGTGACGGGAGAGGCACCATCCAGAAAACGTGCTCAGCTCGTCGAGAAAATGCGATTTAAGCAATAAAACTAAAAATGCTTATAAAACATAAACCAAACGTTGCAGGTGGTCATTTCTGCATGCGCAGTGATAAACTGGGCACTCTGAAGCCCCCAAGAGCGCTTTTTACTATGCCAACCTAACCAGAGTGACGGGAGAGGCACCATCCAGAAAACGTGCTCAGCTCGTCGAGAAAATGCGATTTAAGCAATAAAACAAAAAATGCTTATAAAACATAAACCAAACGTTGCAGGTGGTCATTTCTGCATGCGCAGTGATAAACCCGGCACTCTGAAGCACCCAAGAGCGCTTTTTACTAGAAATAGTGCTCAGCTCGTCGAGAAAATGCGCTCTAAGCAATACAATTAAAAATGCTCATAAAACATAAACCAAACGTTGCAGGTGGTCATTTCTTTATGTGCAGTGATAAACTCGGCACTCTGAAGCACCCAAGAGCGCTTTTTACTTTGCCAACCTAACCAGAGTGACGGGAGAGGCACCATCCAGAAAACGTGCTCAGCTCGTCGAGAAAATGCGATTTAAGCAATAAAACTAAAAATGCTTATAAAACATAAACCAAACGTTGCAGGTGGTCATTTCTGCATGCGCAGTGATAAACTGGGCACTCTGAAGCCCCCAAGAGCGCTTTTTACTATGCCAACCTAACCAGAGTGACGGGAGAGGCACCATCCAGAAAACGTGCTCAGCTCGTCGAGAAAATGCGATTTAAGCAATAAAACAAAAAATGCTTATAAAACATAAACCAAACGTTGCAGGTGGTCATTTCTGCATGCGCAGTGATAAACCCGGCACTCTGAAGCACCCAAGAGCGCTTTTTACTAGAAATAGTGCTCAGCTCGTCGAGAAAATGCGCTCTAAGCAATACAATTAAAAATGCTCATAAAACATAAACCAAACGTTGCAGGTGGTCATTTCTTTATGTGCAGTGATAAACTCGGCACTCTGAAGCACCCAAGAGCGCTTTTTACTTTGCCAACCTAACCAGAGTGACGGGAGAGGCACCATCCAGAAAACGTGCTCAGCTCGTCGAGAAAATGCGATTTAAGCAATAAAACTAAAAATGCTTATAAAACATAAACCAAACGTTGCAGGTGGTCATTTCTGCATGCGCAGTGATAAACTGGGCACTCTGAAGCCCCCAAGAGCGCTTTTTACTATGCCAACCTAACCAGAGTGACGGGAGAGGCACCATCCAGAAAACGTGCTCAGCTCGTCGAGAAAATGCGATTTAAGCAATAAAACAAAAAATGCTTATAAAACATAAACCAAACGTTGCAGGTGGTCATTTCTGCATGCGCAGTGATAAACCCGGCACTCTGAAGCACCCAAGAGCGCTTTTTACTAGAAATAGTGCTCAGCTCGTCGAGAAAATGCGCTCTAAGCAATACAATTAAAAATGCTCATAAAACATAAACCAAACGTTGCAGGTGGTCATTTCTTTATGTGCAGTGATAAACTCGGCACTCTGAAGCACCCAAGAGCGCTTTTTACTTTGCCAACCTAACCAGAGTGACGGGAGAGGCACCATCCAGAAAACGTGCTCAGCTCGTCGAGAAAATGCGATTTAAGCAATAAAACTAAAAATGCTTATAAAACATAAACCAAACGTTGCAGGTGGTCATTTCTGCATGCGCAGTGATAAACTGGGCACTCTGAAGCCCCCAAGAGCACTTTTTACTATGCCAACCTAACCAGAGTGACGGGAGAGGCACCATCCAGAAAACGTGCTCAGCTCGTCGAGAAAATGCGATTTAAGCAGTAAAACAAAAAATGCTTATAAAACATAAACCAAACGTTGCAGGTGGTCATTTCTGCATGCGCAGTGATAAAGCCGGCACTCTGAAGCACCCAAGAGCGCTTTTTACTAGAAATAGTGCTCAGCTCGTCGAGAAAATGCGCTCTAAGCAATACAATTAAAAATGCTCATAAAACATAAACCAAACGTTGCAGGTGGTCATTTCTTTATGTGCAGTGATAAACTCGGCACTCTGAAGCACCCAAGAGCGCTTTTTACTTTGCCAACCTAACCAGAGTGACGGGAGAGGCACCATCCAGAAAACGTGCTCAGCTCGTCGAGAAAATGCGATTTAAGCAATAAAACTAAAAATGCTTATAAAACATAAACCAAACGTTGCAGGTGGTCATTTCTGCATGCGCAGTGATAAACTGGGCACTCTGAAGCCCCCAAGAGCACTTTTTACTATGCCAACCTAACCAGAGTGACGGGAGAGGCACCATCCAGAAAACGTGCTCAGCTCGTCGAGAAAATGCGATTTAAGCAATAAAACAAAAAATGCTTATAAAACATAAACCAAACGTTGCAGGTGGTCATTTCTGCATGCGCAGTGATAAACCCGGCACTCTGAAGCACCCAAGAGCGCTTTTTACTAGAAATAGTGCTCAGCTCGTCGAGAAAATGCGCTCTAAGCAATACAATTAAAAATGCTCATAAAACATAAACCAAACGTTGCAGGTGGTCATTTCTTTATGTGCAGTGATAAACTCGGCACTCTGAAGCACCCAAGAGCGCTTTTTACTTTGCCAACCTAACCAGAGTGACGGGAGAGGCACCATCCAGAAAACGTGCTCAGCTCGTCGAGAAAATGCGATTTAAGCAATAAAACTAAAAATGCTTATAAAACATAAACCAAACGTTGCAGGTGGTCATTTCTGCATGCGCAGTGATAAACTGGGCACTCTGAAGCCCCCAAGAGCGCTTTTTACTATGCCAACCTAACCAGAGTGACGGGAGAGGCACCATCCAGAAAACGTGCTCAGCTCGTCGAGAAAATGCGATTTAAGCAGTAAAACAAAAAATGCTTATAAAACATAAACCAAACGTTGCAGGTGGTCATTTCTGCATGCGCAGTGATAAACCCGGCACTCTGAAGCACCCAAGAGCGCTTTTTACTAGAAATAGTGCTCAGCTCGTCGAGAAAATGCGCTCTAAGCAATACAATTAAAAATGCTCATAAAACATAAACCAAACGTTGCAGGTGGTCATTTCTTTATGTGCAGTGATAAACTCGGCACTCTGAAGCACCCAAGAGCGCTTTTTACTTTGCCAACCTAACCAGAGTGACGGGAGAGGCACCATCCAGAAAACGTGCTCAGCTCGTCGAGAAAATGCGATTTAAGCAATAAAACTAAAAATGCTTATAAAACATAAACCAAACGTTGCAGGTGGTCATTTCTGCATGCGCAGTGATAAACTGGGCACTCTGAAGCCCCCAAGAGCACTTTTTACTATGCCAACCTAACCAGAGTGACGGGAGAGGCACCATCCAGAAAACGTGCTCAGCTCGTCGAGAAAATGCGATTTAAGCAATAAAACAAAAAATGCTTATAAAACATAAACCAAACGTTGCAGGTGGTCATTTCTGCATGCGCAGTGATAAACCCGGCACTCTGAAGCACCCAAGAGCGCTTTTTACTAGAAAACGTGCTCAGCTCGTCGAGAACATGCGCTCTAAGCAATACAATTAAAAATGCTTATAAAACATAAACCAAACGTTGCAGTTGGTCATTTCTTCATGCGCAGTGATAAACTCGGCACTCTGAAGCACCCAAGAGCACTTTTTACTTTGCCAACCTAACCAGAGTGACGGGAGAGGCACCATCCAGAAAACGTGCTCAGCTCATCGAGAAAATGCGATTTAAGCAATAAAACTAAAAATGCTTATAAAACATAAACCAAACGTTGCAGGTGGTCATTTCTGCATGCGCAGTGATAACTCGGCACTCTGAAGCCCCCAAGAGCACTTTTTACTATGCCAACCTAACCAGAGTGACGGGAGAGGCACCATCCAGGAAAACGTGCTCAGCTCGTCGAGAAAATGCGATTTAAGCAATAAAACAAAAAATGCTTATAAAACATAAACCAAACGTTGCAGGTGGTCATTTCTGCATGCGCAGTGATAAACCCGGCACTCTGAAGCACCCAAGAGCGCTTTTTACTAGAAAACGTGCTCAGCTCGTCGAGAACATGCGCTCTAAGCAATACAATTAAAAATGCTTATAAAACATAAACCAAACGTTGCAGGTGGTCATTTCTTCATGCGCAGTGATAAACTCGGCACTCTGAAGCACCCAAGAGCACTTTTTACTTTGCCAACCTAACCAGAGTGACGGGAGAGGCACCATCCAGAAAACGTGCTCAGCTCGTCGAGAAAATGCGATTTAAGCAATAAAACTAAAAATGCTTATAAAACATAAACCAAACGTTGCAGGTTGTCATTTCTTCATGCGCAGTGATAAACTCCGCACTCTGAAGGACCCAAGAGCGCTTTTTACTATGCCAACTTAACCAGAGTGACGTGAGGCGACCGGGCGCGGACGCTAACTCACGCCCGGCAAGAGCGCTCGGAAGGCGGATAGGCTTTCACGGAAGCCCCGCCAGCAGGTCCGCGGGCCAAATAGGGTTCCATAAGGGACCGGGCGCGGACGCTAACCCACGCCAGGCATGAGAGCTCGGAAGGCGGATAGGCTTTCACGGAGGTCCCGCCAGCCGGTCCGCGGGCCATTTAAGGTCCCATAAGTGACCGTGCGCGGTCTCTAACTCAGGCCCGGCAGGAGTGCTCGTAGGGCGGATAGGCATTCACGGAGGTCCCGCCAGGCGGTCCGCGGGCCATTTAGGGTCCCATAACTGACCGGGCGCGGTCTCTAACTCAGGCCCGGCAGGAGTGCTCGGAGGGCGGATAGGCATTCACGGAGGTCCCGCCAGCAGGTCCGCGGGCCATTTAGGGTCCCATAACTGACCGGGCGCGGTCTCTAAGTCAGGCCCGGCAGGAGTGCTCGGAGGGCGGATAGGCATTCACGGAGGTCCCGCCAGCCGGTCCGCGGGCTATTTAGGGTCCCATAACTGACCGGGCGCGGTCTCTAACTCAGGCCCGGCAGGAGTGCTCGGAGGGCGGATAGGCATTCACGGAGGTCCCGCCAGCCGGTCCGCGGGCCATTTAAGGTCCCATAAGTGACCGGGCGCGGTCTCTAACTCAGGCCCGGCAGGAGTGCTCGTAGGGCGGATAGGCATTCACGGAGGTCCCGCCAGCGGTCCGCGGGCCATTTAGGGTCCCATAACTGACCGGGCGCGGTCTCTAACTCAGGCCCGGCAGGAGTGCTCGGAGGGCGAATAGGCATTCACGGAGGTACCGCCAGCCGGTCCGCGGGCCATTTAGGGTCCCATAAGTGACCGTGCGCGGTCTCTAACTCACGCCCGGCAGGAGTGCTCGGAGGGCGGATAGGCTTTCACGGAGGTACCGCCAGCCGGTCCGCGGGCCATTTAGGGTCCCATAAGTGACCGGGCGCGGTCTCTAACTCACGCCCGGCAGGAGTGCTCGGAGGGCGGATAGGCATTCACGGAGGTACCGCCAGCCGGTCCGTGGGCCAATTAGGGTCCCGTAAGGGACCGGGCGCGGTCTCTAACTCAGGCCCGGCAGGAGTGATCGGAGGGCGGATAGGCATTCACGAAGGTACCGCCAGCCGGTCCGCGGGCCAATTAGGGTCCCATAAGTGACCGGGCGCGGTCTCTAACCCACGCCCGGCAGGAGTGCTCGGAGGGCGGACAGGCTTTCACGGAGCTCCCGCCAGCCGGTCCGCGGGCCAAATAGGGTCCCATAAGGGACCGGGGGCGGACGCTAAACCACGCACTCAACTCGGCACTCTGAAGCACCCAAGAGCGCTTTTTACTAGAAAACGTGCTCAGCTCGTCGAGAAAATGCACTCTAAGCAATACAATTAAAAATGCTTATAAAACATAAACCAAACGTTGCAGGTGGTCATTTCTTCATGTGCAGTGATAAACTCGGCACTCTGAAGCACCCAAGAGCGCTTTTAACTAGAAAACGTGCTCAGCTCGTCGAGAAAATGCGCTCTAAGCAATACAATTAAAAATGCTCATAAAACATAAACCAAACGTTGCAGGTGGTCATTTCTTCATGTGCAGTGATAAACTCGGCACTCTGAAGCACCCAAGAGCGCTTTTTACTTTTCCAACCTAACCAGAGTGACGGGAGAGGCACCATCCAGAAAACGTGCTCAGCTCGTCGAGAAAATGCGATTTAAGCAATAAAACTAAAAATGCTTATAAAACATAAACCAAACGTTGCAGGTGGTCATTTCTTCATGTGCAGTGATAAACTCGGCACTCTGAAGCACCCAAGAGCGCTTTTTACTTTGCCAACCTAACAAGAGTGACGGGAGAGGCACCATCCAGAAAACGTGCTCAGCTCGTCGAGAAAATGCGATTTAAGCAATAAAACTAAAAATGCTTATAAAACATAAACCAAACGTTGCAGGTGGTCATTTCTGCATGCGCAGTGATAAACTGGGCACTCTGAAGCACCCAAGAGCGCTTTTAACTAGAAAACGTGCTCAGCTCGTCGAGAAAATGCGCTCTAAGCAATACAATTAAAAATGCTCATAAAACATAAACCAAACGTTGCAGGTGGTCATTTCTTCATGTGCAGTGATAAACTCGGCACTCTGAAGCACCCAAGAGCGCTTTTTACTTTGCCAACCTAACCAGAGTGACAGGAGAGGCACCATCCAGAAAACGTGCTCAGCTCGTCGAGAAAATGCGATTTAAGCAATAAAACTAAAAATGCTTATAAAACATAAACCAAACGTTGCAGGTGGTCATTTCTGCATGCGCAGTGATAAACTGGGCACTCTGAAGCCCCCAAGAGCACTTTTTACTATGCCAACCTAACCAGAGTGACGGGAGAGGCACCATCCAGAAAACGTGCTCAGCTCGTCGAGAAAATGCGATTTAAGCAATAAAATTAAAAATGCTTATAAAACATAAACCAAACGTTGCAGGTGGTCATTTCTTCATGCGCAGTGATAAACTCGGCACTCTGAAGCACCCAAGAGCGCTTTTAACTAGAAAACGTGCTCAGCTCGTCGAGAAAATGCGCTCTAAGCAATACAATTAAAAATGCTCATAAAACATAAACCAAACGTTGCAGGTGGTCATTTCTTCATGTGCAGTGATAAACTCGGCACTCTGAAGCACCCAAGAGCGCTTTTTACTTTTCCAACCTAACCAGAGTGACGGGAGAGGCACCATCCAGAAAACGTGCTCAGCTCGTCGAGAAAATGCGATTTAAGCAATAAAACTAAAAATGCTTATAAAACATAAACCAAACGTTGCAGGTGGTCATTTCTGCATGCGCAGTGATAACTCGGCACTCTGAAGCCCCCAAGAGCACTTTTTACTATGCCAACCTAACCAGAGTGACGGGAGAGGCACCATCCAGAAAACGTGCTCAGCTCGTCGAGAAAATGCGATTTAAGCAATAAAACAAAAAATGCTTATAAAACATAAACCAAACGTTGCAGGTGGTCATTTCTGCATGCGCAATGATAAACTGGGCACTCTGAAGCACCCAAGAGCGCTTTTAACTAGAAAACGTGCTCAGCTCGTCGAGAAAATGCGCTCTAAGCAATACAATTAAAAATGCTTATAAAACATAAACCAAACGTTGCAGGTGGTCATTTCTTCATGCGCAGTGATAAACTCGGCACTCTGAAGCACCCAAGAGCACTTTTTACTTTGCCAACCTAACCAGAGTGACGGGAGAGGCACCATCCAGAAAACGTGCTCAGCTCATCGAGAAAATGCGATTTAAGCAATAAAACTAAAAATGCTTATAAAACATAAACCAAACGTTGCAGGTGGTCATTTCTGCATGCGCAGTGATAACTCGGCACTCTGAAGCCCCCAAGAGCACTTTTTACTATGCCAACCTAACCAGAGTGACGGGAGAGGCACCATCCAGAAAACGTGCTCAGCTCGTCGAGAAAATGCGATTTAAGCAATAAAACTAAAAATGCTTATAAAACATAAACCAAACGTTGCAGGTGGTCATTTCTGCATGCACAGTGATAAACTGGGCACTCTGAAGCACCCAAGAGCGCTTTTAACTAGAAAACGTGCTCAGCTCGTCGAGAAAATGCGCTCTAAGCAATACAATTAAAAATGCTCATAAAACATAAACCAAACGTTGCAGGTGGTCATTTCTTCATGTGCAGTGATAAACTCGGCACTCTGAAGCACCCAAGAGCGCTTTTTACTTTGCCAACCTAACCAGAGTGACGGGAGAGGCACCATCCAGAAAACGTGCTCAGCTCGTCGAGAAAATGCGATTTAAGCAATAAAACTAAAAATGCTTATAAAAGATAAACCAAACGTTGCAGGTTGTCATTTCTTCATGCGCAGTGATAAACTCCGCACTCTGAAGGACCCAAGAGCGCTTTTTACTATGCCAACTTAACCAGAGTGACGGGAGAGGCACCATCCAGAAAACGTGCTCAGCTCGTCGAGAAAATGCGATTTAAGCAATAAAACAAAAAATGCTTATAAAACATAAACCAAACGTTGCAGGTGGTCATTTCTGCATGCGCAGTGATAAACCCGGCACTCTGAAGCACCCAAGAGCGCTTTTTACTAGAAATAGTGCTCAGCTCGTCGAGAAAATGCGCTCTAAGCAATACAATTAAAAATGCTCATAAAACATAAACCAAACGTTGCAGGTGGTCATTTCTTTATGTGCAGTGATAAACTCGGCACTCTGAAGCACCCAAGAGCGCTTTTTACTTTGCCAACCTAACCAGAGTGACGGGAGAGGCACCATCCAGAAAACGTGCTCAGCTCGTCGAGAAAATGCGATTTAAGCAATAAAACTAAAAATGCTTATAAAACATAAACCAAACGTTGCAGGTGGTCATTTCTGCATGCGCAGTGACAAACCCGGCACTCTGAAGCACCCAAGAGCGCTTTTTACTAGAAATAGTGCTCAGCTCGTCGAGAAAATGCGCTCTAAGCAATACAATTAAAAATGCTCATAAAACATAAACCAAACGTTGCAGGTGGTCATTTCTTTATGTGCAGTGATAAACTCGGCACTCTGAAGCACCCAAGAGCGCTTTTTACTTTGCCAACCTAACCAGAGTGACGGGAGAGGCACCATCCAGAAAACGTGCTCAGCTCGTCGAGAAAATGCGATTTAAGCAATACAACTAAAAATGCTTATAAAACATAAACCAAACGTTGCAGGTTGTCATTTCTTCATGCGCAGTGATAAACTCCGCACTCTGAAGGACCCAAGAGCGCTTTTTACTATGCCAACTTAACCACAGTGACGTGAGGCGACCGGGCGCGGACGCTAACTCACGCCCGGCAAGAGCGCTCGGAAGGCGGATAGGCTTTCACGGAAGCACCGTCAGCAGGTCCGCGGGCCATTTAGGGTCCCATAAGTGACCGTGCGCGGTCTCTAACTCACGACCGGCAGGAGTGCTCGGAGGGCGGATAGGCTTTCACGGAGGTACCGCCAGCCGGTCCGCGGGCTATTTAGGGTCCCATAACTGACCGGGCGCGGTCTCAAACCCACGCCCGGCAGGAGTGCTCGGAGGGCGGATAGGTATTCACGGAAGTCCCGCCAGCCGGTCCGCGGGCTATTTAGGGTCCCATAACTGACCGGGCGCGGTCTCAAACTCAGGCCCGGCAGGGGTGCTCGGAGGGCGGATAGGCATTCACGGAAGTCCCGCCAGCCGGTCCGCGGGCTATTTAGGGTCCCATAACTGACCGGGCGCGGTCTCAAACTCAGGCCCGGCAGGAGTGCTCGGAGGGCGGATAGGCATTCACGGAGGTCCCGCCAGCCGGTCCGCGGGCTATTTAGGGTCCCATAACTGACCGGGCGCGGTCTCTAACCCACGCCCGGCAGGAGTGCTCGGAGGGCGTATAGGCATTCACGGAGGTCCCGCCAGCCGGTCCGCGGGCCATTCAGGGTCCCATACATGACCGGGCGCGGTCTCTAACCCACGCCCGGCGGGAGTGCTCGGAGGGCGGATAGGCATCCACGGACGTCCCGCCAGCCGGTCCGCGGGCCATTCAGGGTCCCATACATGACCGGGCGCGGTCTCGAACTCAGGCCCGGCAGGAGTGCTCGGAGGGCGGATAGGCATTCACGGAGGTACCGCCAGCAGGTCCGCGGGCCATTTAGGGTCCCATAAGTGACCGGGCGCGGTCTCGAACTCACGCCCGGCAGGAGTGCTCGGAGGGCGGATAGGCTTTCACGGTGGTACCGCCAGCCGGTCCGCGGGCCATTTAGGGTCCCATAAGTGACCGGGCGCGGTCTCTAACCCACGCCCGGCAGGAGTGCTCGGAGGGCGGACAGGCTTTCACGGAGCTCCCGCCAGCCGGTCGCGGGCCATTTAGGGTCCCATAAGTGACCGGGCGCGGTCTCGAACTCACGCCCGGCAGGAGTGCTCGGAGGGCGGATAGGCTTTCACGGTGGTACCGCCAGCCGGTCCGCGGGCCATTTAGGGTCCCATAAGTGACCGGGCGCGGTCTCTAACTCAGGCCCGGCAGGAGTGCTCGGACGGCGGATAGGCATTCACGGAGGTACCGCCAGCCGGTCCGCAGGCCAATTAGGGTCCCATAAGTGACCGGGCGCGGTCTCTAACCCACGCCCGGCAGGAGTGCTCGGAGGGCGGACAGGCTTTCACGGAGCTCCCGCCAGCCGGTCCGCGGGCCAAATAGGGTCCCATAAGGGACCGGGGGCGGACGCTAAACCACGCACTCAACTCGGCACTCTGAAGCACCCAAGAGCGCTTTTTACTAGAAATAGTGCTCAGCTCGTCGAGAAAATGCGCTCTAAGCAATACAATTAAAAATGCTCATAAAACATAAACCAAACGTTGCAGGTGGTCATTTCTTTATGTGCAGTGATAAACTCGGCACTCTGAAGCACCCAAGAGCGCTTTTTACTTTGCCAACCTAACCAGAGTGACGGGAGAGGCACCATCCACAAAACGTGCTCAGCTCGTCGAGAAAATGCGATTTAAGCAATAAAACTAAAAATGCTTATAAAACATAAACCAAACGTTGCAGGTGGTCATTTCTGCATGCGCAGTGATAAACTGGGCACTCTGAAGCCCCCAAGAGCGCTTTTTACTATGCCAACCTAACCAGAGTGACGGGAGAGGCACCATCCAGAAAACGTGCTCAGCTCGTCGAGAAAATGCGATTTAAGCAATAAAACAAAAAATGCTTATAAAACATAAACCAAACGTTGCAGGTGGTCATTTCTGCATGCGCAGTGATAAACCCGGCACTCTGAAGCACCCAAGAGCGCTTTTTACTAGAAATAGTGCTCAGCTCGTCGAGAAAATGCGCTCTAAGCAATACAATTAAAAATGCTCATAAAACATAAACCAAACGTTGCAGGTGGTCATTTCTTTATGTGCAGTGATAAACTCGGCACTCTGAAGCACCCAAGAGCGCTTTTTACTTTGCCAACCTAACCAGAGTGACGGGAGAGGCACCATCCAGAAAACGTGCTCAGCTCGTCGAGAAAATGCGATTTAAGCAATAAAACTAAAAATGCTTATAAAACATAAACCAAACGTTGCAGGTGGTCATTTCTGCATGCGCAGTGATAAACTGGGCACTCTGAAGCCCCCAAGAGCGCTTTTTACTATGCCAACCTAACCAGAGTGACGGGAGAGGCACCATCCAGAAAACGTGCTCAGCTCGTCGAGAAAATGCGATTTAAGCAATAAAACAAAAAATGCTTATAAAACATAAACCAAACGTTGCAGGTGGTCATTTCTGCATGCGCAGTGATAAACCCGGCACTCTGAAGCACCCAAGAGCGCTTTTTACTAGAAATAGTGCTCAGCTCGTCGAGAAAATGCGCTCTAAGCAATACAATTAAAAATGCTCATAAAACATAAACCAAACGTTGCAGGTGGTCATTTCTTTATGTGCAGTGATAAACTCGGCACTCTGAAGCACCCAAGAGCGCTTTTTACTTTGCCAACCTAACCAGAGTGACGGGAGAGGCACCATCCAGAAAACGTGCTCAGCTCGTCGAGAAAATGCGATTTAAGCAATAAAACTAAAAATGCTTATAAAACATAAACCAAACGTTGCAGGTGGTCATTTCTGCATGCGCAGTGATAAACTGGGCACTCTGAAGCCCCCAAGAGCGCTTTTTACTATGCCAACCTAACCAGAGTGACGGGAGAGGCACCATCCAGAAAACGTGCTCAGCTCGTCGAGAAAATGCGATTTAAGCAATAAAACAAAAAATGCTTATAAAACATAAACCAAACGTTGCAGGTGGTCATTTCTGCATGCGCAGTGATAAACCCGGCACTCTGAAGCACCCAAGAGCGCTTTTTACTAGAAATAGTGCTCAGCTCGTCGAGAAAATGCGCTCTAAGCAATACAATTAAAAATGCTCATAAAACATAAACCAAACGTTGCAGGTGGTCATTTCTTTATGTGCAGTGATAAACTCGGCACTCTGAAGCACCCAAGAGCGCTTTTTACTTTGCCAACCTAACCAGAGTGACGGGAGAGGCACCATCCAGAAAACGTGCTCAGCTCGTCGAGAAAATGCGATTTAAGCAATAAAACTAAAAATGCTTATAAAACATAAACCAAACGTTGCAGGTGGTCATTTCTGCATGCGCAGTGATAAACTGGGCACTCTGAAGCCCCCAAGAGCGCTTTTTACTATGCCAACCTAACCAGAGTGACGGGAGAGGCACCATCCAGAAAACGTGCTCAGCTCGTCGAGAAAATGCGATTTAAGCAATAAAACAAAAAATGCTTATAAAACATAAACCAAACGTTGCAGGTGGTCATTTCTGCATGCGCAGTGATAAACCCGGCACTCTGAAGCACCCAAGAGCGCTTTTTACTAGAAATAGTGCTCAGCTCGTCGAGAAAATGCGCTCTAAGCAATACAATTAAAAATGCTCATAAAACATAAACCAAACGTTGCAGGTGGTCATTTCTTTATGTGCAGTGATAAACTCGGCACTCTGAAGCACCCAAGAGCGCTTTTTACTTTGCCAACCTAACCAGAGTGACGGGAGAGGCACCATCCAGAAAACGTGCTCAGCTCGTCGAGAAAATGCGATTTAAGCAATAAAACTAAAAATGCTTATAAAACATAAACCAAACGTTGCAGGTGGTCATTTCTGCATGCGCAGTGATAAACTGGGCACTCTGAAGCCCCCAAGAGCGCTTTTTACTATGCCAACCTAACCAGAGTGACGGGAGAGGCACCATCCAGAAAACGTGCTCAGCTCGTCGAGAAAATGCGATTTAAGCAATAAAACAAAAAATGCTTATAAAACATAAACCAAACGTTGCAGGTGGTCATTTCTGCATGCGCAGTGATAAACCCGGCACTCTGAAGCACCCAAGAGCGCTTTTTACTTTGCCAACCTAACCAGAGTGACGGGAGAGGCACCATCCAGAAAACGTGCTCAGCTCGTCGAGAAAAAGCGATTTAAGCAATAAAACTAAAAATGCTTATAAAACATAAACCAAACGTTGCAGGTTGTCATTTCTTCATGCGCAGTGATAAACTCCGCACTCTGAAGGACCCAAGAGCGCTTTTTACTATGCCAACTTAACCACAGTGACGTGAGGCGACCGGGCGCGGACGCTAACTCACGCCCGGCAAGAGCGCTCGGAAGGCGGATAGGCTTTCACGGAAGCCCCGCCAGAAGGTCCGCGGGCCATTTAGGGTCCCATAAGTGACCGTGCGCGGTCTCTAACTCACGCCCGGCAGGAGTGCTCGGAGGGCGGATAGGCTTTCACGGAAGTACCGCCAGCCGGTCCGCGGGCTATTTAGGGTCCCATAACTGACCGGGCGCGGTCTCAAACCCACGCCCGGCAGGAGTGCTCGGAGGGCGGATAGGCATTCACGGAGGTCCCGCCAGCCGGTCCGCGGGCTATTTAGGGTCCCATAACTGACCGGGCGCGGTCTCAAACTCAGGCACGGCAGGAGTGCTCGGAGGGCGGATAGGCATTCACGGAAGTCCCGCCAGCCGGTCCGCGGGCTATTTAGGGTCCCATAACTGACCGGGCGCGGTCTCAAACTCAGGCCCGGCAGGAGTGCTCGGAGGGCGGATAGGCATTCACGGAGGTCCCGCCAGCCGGTTCGCGGGCTATTTAGGGTCCCATAACTGACCGGGCGCGGTCTCTAACCCACGCCCGGCAGGAGTGCTCGGAGGGCGGATAGGCATTCACGGAAGTCCCGCCAGCCGGTCCGCGGGCCATTCAGGGTCCCATACATGACCGGGCGCGGTCTCTAACCCACGCCCGGCGGGAGTGCTCGGAGGGCGGATAGGCATCCACGGACGTCCCGCCAGCCGGTCCGCGGGCCCTTCAGGGTCCCATACATGACCGGGCGCGGTCTCGAACTCAGGCCCGGCAGGAGTGCTCGGAGGGCGGATAGGCATTCACGGAGGTACCGCCAGCAGGTCCGCGGGCCATTTAGGGTCCCATAAGTGACCGGGCGCGGTCTCTAACTCAGGCCCGGCAGGAGTGCTCGGACGGCGGATAGGCATTCACGGAGGTACCGCCAGCCGGTCCGCGGGCCAATTAGGGTCCCATAAGTGACCGGGCGCGGTCTCTAACCCACGCCCGGCAGGAGTGCTCGGAGGGCGGACAGGCTTTCACGGAGCTCCCGCCAGCCGGTCCGCGGGCCAAATAGGGTCCCATAAGGGACCGGGGGCGGACGCTAAACCACGCACTCAACTCGGCACTCTGAAGCACCCAAGAGCGCTTTTTACTAGAAAACGTGCTCAGCTCGTCGAGAAAATGCACTCTAAGCAATACAATTAAAAATGCTTATAAAACATAAACCAAACGTTGCAGGTGGTCATTTCTTCATGCGCAGTGATAAACTCGGCACTCTGAAGCACCCAAGAGCGCTTTTTACTTTGCCAACCTAACCAGAGTGACGGGAGAGGCACCATCCAGAAAACGTGCTCAGCTCGTCGAGAAAATGCGATTTAAGCAATAAAACTAAAAATGCTTATAAAACATAAACCAAACGTTGCAGGTGGTCATTTCTGCATGCGCAGTGATAAACTGGGCACTCTGAAGCCCCCAAGAGCACTTTTTACTATGCCAACCTAACCAGAGTGACGGGAGAGGCACCATCCAGAAAACGTGCTCAGCTCGTCGAGAAAATGCGATTTAAGCAATAAAACAAAAAATGCTTATAAAACATAAACCAAACGTTGCAGGTGGTCATTTCTGCATGCGCAGTGATAAACCCGGCACTCTGAAGCACCCAAGAGCGCTTTTTACTAGAAATAGTGCTCAGCTCGTCGAGAAAATGCGCTCTAAGCAATACAATTAAAAATGCTCATAAAACATAAACCAAACGTTGCAGGTGGTCATTTCTTTATGTGCAGTGATAAACTCGGCACTCTGAAGCACCCAAGAGCGCTTTTTACTTTGCCAACCTAACCAGAGTGACGGGAGAGGCACCATCCAGAAAACGTGCTCAGCTCGTCGAGAAAATGCGATTTAAGCAATAAAACTAAAAATGCTTATAAAACATAAACCAAACGTTGCAGGTGGTCATTTCTGCATGCGCAGTGATAAACTGGGCACTCTGAAGCCCCCAAGAGCGCTTTTTACTATGCCAACCTAACCAGAGTGACGGGAGAGGCACCATCCAGAAAACGTGCTCAGCTCGTCGAGAAAATGCGATTTAAGCAATAAAACAAAAAATGCTTATAAAACATAAACCAAACGTTGCAGGTGGTCATTTCTGCATGCGCAGTGATGAACCCGGCACTCTGAAGCACCCAAGAGCGCTTTTTACTAGAAATAGTGCTCAGCTCGTCGAGAAAATGCGCTCTAAGCAATACAATTAAAAATGCTCATAAAACATAAACCAAACGTTGCAGGTGGTCATTTCTTTATGTGCAGTGATAAACTCGGCACTCTGAAGCACCCAAGAGCGCTTTTTACTTTGCCAACCTAACCAGAGTGACGGGAGAGGCACCATCCAGAAAACGTGCTCAGCTCGTCGAGAAAATGCGATTTAAGCAATAAAACTAAAAATGCTTATAAAACATAAACCAAACGTTGCAGGTGGTCATTTCTGCATGCGCAGTGATAAACTGGGCACTCTGAAGCCCCCAAGAGCGCTTTTTACTATGCCAACCTAACCAGAGTGACGGGAGAGGCACCATCCAGAAAACGTGCTCAGCTCGTCGAGAAAATGCGATTTAAGCAATAAAACAAAAAATGCTTATAAAACATAAACCAAACGTTGCAGGTGGTCATTTCTGCATGCGCAGTGATAAACCCGGCACTCTGAAGCACCCAAGAGCGCTTTTTACTAGAAATAGTGCTCAGCTCGTCGAGAAAATGCGCTCTAAGCAATACAATTAAAAATGCTCATAAAACATAAACCAAACGTTGCAGGTGGTCATTTCTTTATGTGCAGTGATAAACTCGGCACTCTGAAGCACCCAAGAGCGCTTTTTACTTTGCCAACCTAACCAGAGTGACGGGAGAGGCACCATCCAGAAAACGTGCTCAGCTCGTCGAGAAAATGCGATTTAAGCAATAAAACTAAAAATGCTTATAAAACATAAACCAAACGTTGCAGGTGGTCATTTCTGCATGCGCAGTGATAAACTGGGCACTCTGAAGCCCCCAAGAGCGCTTTTTACTATGCCAACCTAACCAGAGTGACGGGAGAGGCACCATCCAGAAAACGTGCTCAGCTCGTCGAGAAAATGCGATTTAAGCAATAAAACTAAAAATGCTTATAAAACATAAACCAAACGTTGCAGGTGGTCATTTCTGCATGCGCAGTGATAAACTGGGCACTCTGAAGCCCCCAAGAGCGCTTTTTACTATGCCAACCTAACCAGAGTGACGGGAGAGGCACCATCCAGAAAACGTGCTCAGCTCGTCGAGAAAATGCGATTTAAGCAATAAAACTAAAAATGCTTATAAAACATAAACCAAACGTTGCAGGTGGTCATTTCTGCATGCGCAGTGATAAACCCGGCACTCTGAAGCACCCAAGAGCGCTTTTTACTAGAAATAGTGCTCAGCTCGTCGAGAAAATGCGCTCTAAGCAATACAATTAAAAATGCTCATAAAACATAAACCTAACGTTGCAGGTGGTCATTTCTTTATGTGCAGTGATAAACTCGGCACTCTGAAGCACCCAAGAGCGCTTTTTACTTTGCCAACCTAACCAGAGTGACGGGAGAGGCACCATCCAGAAAACGTGCTCAGCTCGTCGAGAAAATTCGATTTAAGCAATAAAACTACAAATGCTTATAAAACATAAACCAAACGTTGCAGGTGGTCATTTCTGCATGCGCAGTGATAAACTGGGCACTCTGAAGCCCCCAAGAGCACTTTTTACTATGCCAACCTAACCAGAGTGACGGGAGAGGCACCATCCAGAAAACGTGCTCAGCTCGTCGAGAAAATTCGATTTAAGCAATAAAACTAAAAATGCTTATAAAACATAAACCAAACGTTGCAGGTGGTCATTTCTGCATGCGCAGTGATAAACTGGGCACTCTGAAGCCCCCAAGAGCACTTTTTACTATGCCAACCTAACCAGAGTGACGGGAGAGGCACCATCCAGAAAACGTGCTCAGCTCGTCGAGAAAATGCGATTTAAGCAATAAAACAAAAAATGCTTATAAAACATAAACCAAACGTTGCAGGTGGTCATTTCTGCATGCGCAGTGATAAACCCGGCACTCTGAAGCACCCAAGAGCGCTTTTTACTAGAAATAGTGCTCAGCTCGTCGAGAAAATGCGCTCTAAGCAATACAATTAAAAATGCTCATAAAACATAAACCAAACGTTGCAGGTGGTCATTTCTTTATGTGCAGTGATAAACTCGGCACTCTGAAGCACCCAAGAGCGCTTTTTACTTTGCCAACCTAACCAGAGTGACGGGAGAGGCACCATCCAGAAAACGTGCTCAGCTCGTCGAGAAAATGCGATTTAAGCAATAAAACTAAAAATGCTTATAAAACATAAACCAAACGTTGCAGGTGGTCTTTTCTGCATGCGCAGTGATAAACTGGGCACTCTGAAGCCCCCAAGAGCGCTTTTTACTATGCCAACCTAACCAGAGTGACGGGAGAGGCACCATCCAGAAAACGTGCTCAGCTCGTCGAGAAAATGCGATTTAAGCAATAAAACAAAAAATGCTTATAAAACATAAACCAAACGTTGCAGGTGGTCATTTCTGCATGCGCAGTGATAAACCCGGCACTCTGAAGCACCCAAGAGCGCTTTTTACTAGAAATAGTGCTCAGCTCGTCGAGAAAATGCGCTCTAAGCAATACAATTAAAAATGCTCATAAAACATAAACCAAACGTTGCAGGTGGTCATTTCTTTATGTGCAGTGATAAACTCGGTACTCTGAAGCACCCAAGAGCGCTTTTTACTTTGCCAACCTAACCAGAGTGACGGGAGAGGCACCATCCAGAAAACGTGCTCAGCTCGTCGAGAAAATGCGATTTAAGCAATAAAACTAAAAATGCTTATAAAACATAAACCAAACGTTGCAGGTGGTCATTTCTGCATGCGCAGTGATAAACTGGGCACTCTGAAGCCCCCAAGAGCGCTTTTTACTATGCCAACCTAACCAGAGTGACGGGAGAGGCACCATCCAGAAAACGTGCTCAGCTCGTCGAGAAAATGCGATTTAAGCAATAAAACAAAAAATGCTTATAAAACATAAACCAAACGTTGCAGGTGGTCATTTCTGCATGCGCAGTGATAAACCCGGCACTCTGAAGCACCCAAGAGCGCTTTTTACTAGAAATAGTGCTCAGCTCGTCGAGAAAATGCGCTCTAAGCAATACAATTAAAAATGCTCATAAAACATAAACCAAACGTTGCAGGTGGTCATTTCTTTATGTGCAGTGATAAACTCGGCACTCTGAAGCACCCAAGAGCGCCTTTTACTTTGCCAACCTAACCAGAGTGACGGGAGAGGCACCATCCAGAAAACGTGCTCAGCTCGTCGAGAAAATGCGATTTAAGCAATAAAACTAAAAATGCTTATAAAACATAAACCAAACGTTGCAGGTGGTCATTTCTGCATGCGCAGTGATAAACTGGGCACTCTGAAGCCCCCAAGAGCACTTTTTACTATGCCAACCTAACCAGAGTGACGGGAGAGGCACCATCCAGAAAACGTGCTCAGCTCGTCGAGAAAATGCGATTTAAGCAATAAAACAAAAAATGCTTATAAAACATAAACCAAACGTTGCAGGTGGTCATTTCTGCATGCGCAGTGATAAACCCGGCACTCTGAAGCACCCAAGAGCGCTTTTTACTAGAAATAGTGCTCAGCTCGTCGAGAAAATGCGCTCTAAGCAATACAATTAAAAATGCTCATAAAACATAAACCAAACGTTGCAGGTGGTCATTTCTTTATGTGCAGTGATAAACTCGGCACTCTGAAGCACCCAAGAGCGCTTTTTACTTTGCCAACCTAACCAGAGTGACGGGAGAGGCACCATCCAGAAAACGTGCTCAGCTCGTCGAGAAAATGCGATTTAAGCAATAAAACTAAAAATGCTTATAAAACATAAACCAAACGTTGCAGGTGGTCATTTCTGCATGCGCAGTGATAAACTGGGCACTCTGAAGCCCCCAAGAGCGCTTTTTACTATGCCAACCTAACCAGAGTGACGGGAGAGGCACCATCCAGAAAACGTGCTCAGCTCGTCGAGAAAATGCGATTTAAGCAATAAAACAAAAAATGCTTATAAAACATAAACCAAACGTTGCAGGTGGTCATTTCTGCATGCGCAGTGATAAACCCGGCACTCTGAAGCACCCAAGAGCGCTTTTTACTAGAAATAGTGCTCAGCTCGTCGAGAAAATGCGCTCTAAGCAATACAATTAAAAATGCTCATAAAACATAAACCAAACGTTGCAGGTGGTCATTTCTTTATGTGCAGTGATAAACTCGGCACTCTGAAGCACCCAAGAGCGCCTTTTACTTTGCCAACCTAACCAGAGTGACGGGAGAGGCACCATCCAGAAAACGTGCTCAGCTCGTCGAGAAAATGCGATTTAAGCAATAAAACTAAAAATGCTTATAAAACATAAACCAAACGTTGCAGGTGGTCATTTCTGCATGCGCAGTGATAAACTGGGCACTCTGAAGCCCCCAAGAGCGCTTTTTACTATGCCAACCTAACCAGAGTGACGGGAGAGGCACCATCCAGAAAACGTGCTCAGCTCGTCGAGAAAATGCGATTTAAGCAATAAAACAAAAAATGCTTATAAAACATAAACCAAACGTTGCAGGTGGTCATTTCTGCATGCGCAGTGATAAACCCGGCACTCTGAAGCACCCAAGAGCGCTTTTTACTAGAAATAGTGCTCAGCTCGTCGAGAAAATGCGCTCTAAGCAATACAATTAAAAATGCTCATAAAACATAAACCAAACGTTGCAGGTGGTCATTTCTTTATGTGCAGTGATAAACTCGGCACTCTGAAGCACCCAAGAGCGCTTTTTACTTTGCCAACCTAACCAGAGTGACGGGAGAGGCACCATCCAGAAAACGTGCTCAGCTCGTCGAGAAAATGCGATTTAAGCAATAAAACTAAAAATGCTTATAAAACATAAACCAAACGTTGCAGGTGGTCATTTCTGCATGCGCAGTGATAAACTGGGCACTCTGAAGCCCCCAAGAGCGCTTTTTACTATGCCAACCTAACCAGAGTGACGGGAGAGGCACCATCCAGAAAACGTGCTCAGCTCGTCGAGAAAATGCGATTTAAGCAATAAAACAAAAAATGCTTATAAAACATAAACCAAACGTTGCAGGTGGTCATTTCTGCATGCGCAGTGATAAACCCGGCACTCTGAAGCACCCAAGAGCGCTTTTTACTAGAAATAGTGCTCAGCTCGTCGAGAAAATGCGCTCTAAGCAATACAATTAAAAATGCTCATAAAACATAAACCAAACGTTGCAGGTGGTCATTTCTTTATGTGCAGTGATAAACTCGGCACTCTGAAGCACCCAAGAGCGCTTTTTACTTTGCCAACCTAACCAGAGTGACGGGAGAGGCACCATCCAGAAAACGTGCTCAGCTCGTCGAGAAAATGCGATTTAAGCAATAAAACTAAAAATGCTTATAAAACATAAACCAAACGTTGCAGGTGGTCATTTCTGCATGCGCAGTGATAAACTGGGCACTCTGAAGCCCCCAAGAGCGCTTTTTACTATGCCAACCTAACCAGAGTGACGGGAGAGGCACCATCCAGAAAACGTGCTCAGCTCGTCGAGAAAATGCGATTTAAGCAATAAAACAAAAAATGCTTATAAAACATAAACCAAACGTTGCAGGTGGTCATTTCTGCATGCGCAGTGATAAACCCGGCACTCTGAAGCACCCAAGAGCGCTTTTTACTAGAAATAGTGCTCAGCTCGTCGAGAAAATGCGCTCTAAGCAATACAATTAAAAATGCTCATAAAACATAAACCAAACGTTGCAGGTGGTCATTTCTTTATGTGCAGTGATAAACTCGGCACTCTGAAGCACCCAAGAGCGCTTTTTACTTTGCCAACCTAACCAGAGTGACGGGAGAGGCACCATCCAGAAAACGTGCTCAGCTCGTCGAGAAAATGCGATTTAAGCAATAAAACTAAAAATGCTTATAAAACATAAACCAAACGTTGCAGGTGGTCATTTCTGCATGCGCAGTGATAAACTGGGCACTCTGAAGGCCCCAAGAGCGCTTTTTACTATGCCAACCTAACCAGAGTGACGGGAGAGGCACCATCCAGAAAACGTGCTCAGCTCGTCGAGAAAATGCGATTTAAGCAATAAAACAAAAAATGCTTATAAAACATAAACCAAACGTTGCAGGTGGTCATTTCTGCATGCGCAGTGATAAACCCGGCACTCTGAAGCACCCAAGAGCGCTTTTTACTAGAAATAGTGCTCAGCTCGTCGAGAAAATGCGCTCTAAGCAATACAATTAAAAATGCTCATAAAACATAAACCAAACGTTGCAGGTGGTCATTTCTTTATGTGCAGTGATAAACTCGGCACTCTGAAGCACCCAAGAGCGCTTTTTACTTTGCCAACCTAACCAGAGTGACGGGAGAGGCACCATCCAGAAAACGTGCTCAGCTCGTCGAGAAAATGCGATTTAAGCAATAAAACTAAAAATGCTTATAAAACATAAACCAAACGTTGCAGGTGGTCATTTCTGCATGCGCAGTGATAAACTGGGCACTCTGAAGCCCCCAAGAGCGCTTTTTACTATGCCAACCTAACCAGAGTGACGGGAGAGGCACCATCCAGAAAACGTGCTCAGCTCGTCGAGAAAATGCGATTTAAGCAATAAAACAAAAAATGCTTATAAAACATAAATCAAACGTTGCAGGTGGTCATTTCTGCATGCGCAGTGATAAACCCGGCACTCTGAAGCACCCAAGAGCGCTTTTTACTAGAAATAGTGCTCAGCTCGTCGAGAAAATGCGCTCTAAGCAATACAATTAAAAATGCTCATAAAACATAAACCAAACGTTGCAGGTGGTCATTTCTTTATGTGCAGTGATAAACTCGGCACTCTGAAGCACCCAAGAGCGCTTTTTACTTTGCCAACCTAACCAGAGTGACGGGAGAGGCACCATCCAGAAAATGTGCTCAGCTCGTCGAGAAAATGCGATTTAAGCAATAAAACTAAAAATGCTTATAAAACATAAACCAAACGTTGCAGGTGGTCATTTCTGCATGCGCAGTGATAAACTGGGCACTCTGAAGCCCCCAAGAGCGCTTTTTACTATGCCAACCTAACCAGAGTGACGGGAGAGGCACCATCCAGAAAACGTGCTCAGCTCGTCGAGAAAATGCGATTTAAGCAATAAAACAAAAAATGCTTATAAAACATAAACCAAACGTTGCAGGTGGTCATTTCTGCATGCGCAGTGATAAACCCGGCACTCTGAAGCACCCAAGAGCGCTTTTTACTAGAAATAGTGCTCAGCTCGTCGAGAAAATGCGCTCTAAGCAATACAATTAAAAATGCTCATAAAACATAAACCAAACGTTGCAGGTGGTCATTTCTTTATGTGCAGTGATAAACTCGGCACTCTGAAGCACCCAAGAGCGCTTTTTACTTTGCCAACCTAACCAGAGTGACGGGAGAGGCACCATCCAGAAAACGTGCTCAGCTCGTCGAGAAAATGCGATTTAAGCAATAAAACTAAAAATGCTTATAAAACATAAACCAAACGTTGCAGGTTGTCATTTCTTCATGCGCAGTGATAAACTCCGCACTCTGAAGGACCCAAGAGCGCTTTTTACTATGCCAACTTAACCACAGTGACGTGAGGCGACCGGGCGCGGACGCTAACTCACGCCCGGCAAGAGCGCTCGGAAGGCGGATAGGCTTTCACGGAAGCCCCGCCAGCAGGTCCGCGGGCCATTTAGGGTCCCATAAGTGACCGTGCGCGGTCTCTAACTCACGCCCGGCAGGAGTGCTCGGAGGGCGGAAAGGGTTTCACGGAGGTTCCGCCAGCCGGTCCGCGGGCTATTTAGGGTCCCATAACTGACCGGGCGCGGTCTCAAACCCACGCCCGGCAGGAGTGCTCGGAGGGCGGATAGGCATTCACGGAGGTCCCGCCAGCCGGTCCGCGGGCTATTTAGGGTCCCATAACTGACCGGGCGCGGTCTCAAACTCAGGCCCGGCAGGAGTGCTCGGAGGGCGGATAGGCATTCACGGTGGTCCCGCCAGCCGGTCCGCGGGCTATTTAGGGTCCCATAACTGACCGGGCGCGGTCTCAAACTCAGGCCCGGCAGGAGTGCTCGGAGGGCGGATAGGCATTCACGGAGGTCCCGCCAGCCGGTCCGCGGGCTATTTAGGGTCCCATAACTGACCGGGCGCGGTCTCTAACCCACGCCCGGCAGGAGTGCTCGGAGGGCGGATAGGCATTCACGGAGGTTCCGCTAGCCGGTCCGCGGGCCATTCAGGGTCCCATACATGACCGGGCGCGGTCTCTAACCCACGCCCGGCGGGAGTGCTCGGAGGGCGGATAGGCATCCACGGACGTCCCGCCAGCCGGTCCGCGGGCCATTCAGGGTCCCATACATGACCGGGCGCGGTCTCGAACTCAGGCCCGGCAGGAGTGCTCGGAGGGCGGATAGGCATTCACGGAGGTACCGCCAGCGGGTCCGCGGGCCATTTAGGGTCCCATAAGTGACCGGGCGCGGTCTCGAACTCACGCCCGGCAGGAGTGCTCGGAGGGCGGATAGGCTTTCACGGTGGTACCGCCAGCCGGTCCGCGGGCCATTTAGGGTCCCATAAGTGACCGGGCGCGGTCTCTAACCCACGCCCGGCAGGAGTGCTCGGAGGGCGGACAGGCTTTCACGGAGCTCCCGCCAGCCGGTCCGCGGGCCATTTAGGGTCCCATAAGTGACCGGGCGCGGTCTCGAACTCACGCCCGGCAGGAGTGCTCGGAGGGCGGATAGGCTTTCACGGTGGTACCGCCAGCCGGTCCGCGGGCCATTTAGGGTCCCCTAAGTGACCGGGCGCGGTCTCTAACTCAGGCACGGCAGGAGTGCTCGGACGGCGGATAGGCATTCACGGAGGTACCGCCAGCCGGTCCACGGGCCAATTAGGGTCCCATAAGTGACCGGGCGCGGTCTCTAACCCACGCCCGGCAGGAGTGCTCGGAGGGCGGACAGGCTTTCACGGAGCTCCCGCCAGCCGGTCCGCGGGCCAAATAGGGTCCCATAAGGGACCGGGGGCGGACGCTAAACCACGCACTCAACTCGGCACTCTGAAGCACCCAAGAGCGCTTTTTACTAGAAAACGTGCTCAGCTCGTCGAGAAAATGCACTCTAAGCAATACAATTAAAAATGCTTATAAAACATAAACCAAACGTTGCAGGTGGTCATTTCTTCATGCGCAGTGATAAACTCGGCACTCTGAAGCACCCAAGAGCGCTTTTTACTTTGCCAACCTAACCAGAGTGACGGGAGAGGCACCATCCAGAAAACGTGCTCAGCTCGTCGAGAAAATTCGATTTAAGCAATAAAACTAAAAATGCTTATAAAACATAAACCAAACGTTGCAGGTGGTCATTTCTGCATGCGCAGTGATAAACTGGGCACTCTGAAGCCCCCAAGAGCACTTTTTACTATGCCAACCTAACCAGAGTGACGGGAGAGGCACCATCCAGAAAACGTGCTCAGCTCGTCGAGAAAATGCGATTTAAGCAATAAAACAAAAAATGCTTATAAAACATAAACCAAACGTTGCAGGTGGTCATTTCTGCATGCGCAGTGATAAACCCGGCACTCTGAAGCACCCAAGAGCGCTTTTTACTAGAAATAGTGCTCAGCTCGTCGAGAAAATGCGCTCTAAGCAATACAATTAAAAATGCTCATAAAACATAAACCAAACGTTGCAGGTGGTCATTTCTTTATGTGCAGTGATAAACTCGGCACTCTGAAGCACCCAAGAGCGCTTTTTACTTTGCCAACCTAACCAGAGTGACGGGAGAGGCACCATCCAGAAAACGTGCTCAGCTCGTCGAGAAAATGCGATTTAAGCAATAAAACTAAAAATGCTTATAAAACATAAACCAAACGTTGCAGGTTGTCATTTCTTCATGCGCAGTGATAAACTCCGCACTCTGAAGGACCCAAGAGCGCTTTTTACTATGCCAACTTAACCACAGTGACGTGAGGCGACCGGGCGCGGACGCTAACTCACGCGCGGCAAGAGCGCTCGGAAGGCGGATAGGCTTTCACGGAAGCCCCGCCAGCAGGTCCGCGGGCCATTTAGGGTCCCATAAGTGACCGTGCGCGGTCTCTAACTCACGCCCGGCAGGAGTGCTCGGAGGGCGGATAGGCTTTCACGGAGGTACCGCCAGCAGGTCCGCGGGCTATTTAGGGTCCCATAACTGACCGGGCGCGGTCTCAAACCCACGCCCGGCAGGAGTGCTCGGAGGGCGGATAGGCATTCACGGAGGTCCCGCCAGCCGGTCCGCGGGCTATTTAGGGTCCCATAACTGACCGGGCGCGGTCTCAAACTCAGGCCCGGCAGGAGTGCTCGGAGGGCGGATAGGCATTCACGGAAGTCCCGCCAGCCGGTCCGCGGGCTATTTAGGGTCCCAACACTGACCGGGCGCGGTCTCAAACTCAGGACCGGCAGGAGTGCTCGGAGGGCGGATAGGCATTCACGGAGGTCCCGCCAGCCGGTCCGCGGGCTATTTAGGGTCCCATAACTGACCGGGCGCGGTCTCTAACCCACGCCCGGCAGGAGTGCTCGGAGGGCGGATAGGCATTCACGGAGGTCCCGCCAGCCGGTCCGCGGGCCATTCAGGGTCCCATACATGACCGGGCGCGGTCTCTAACCCACGCCCGGCGGGAGTGCTCGGAGGGCGGATAGGCATCCACGGACGTCCCGCCAGCCGGTCCGCGGGCCATTTAGGGTCCCATAAGTGACCGGGCGCGGTCTCTAACTCAGGCCCGGCAGGAGTGCTCGGACGGCGGATAGGCATTCACGGAGGTACCGCCAGCCGGTCCGCGGGCCAATTAGGGTCCCATAACTGACCGGGCGCGGTCTCGAACTCACGCCCGGCAGGAGTGCTCGGAGGGCGGATAGGCTTTCACGGTGGTACCGCCAGCCGGTCCGCGGGCCATTTAGGGTCCCATAAGTGACCGGGCGCGGTCTCTAACCGACGCCCGGCAGGAGTGCTCGGAGGGCGGACAGGCTTTCACGGAGCTCCAGCCAGCAGGTCCGCGGGCCATTTAGGGTCCCATAAGTGACCGGGCGCGGTCTCGAACTCACGCCCGGCAGGAGTGCTCGGAGGGCGTATAGGCTTTCACGGTGGTACCGCCAGCCGGTCCGCGGGCCATTTAGGGTCCCATAAGTGACCGGGCGCGGTCTCTAACTCAGGCCCGGCAGGAGTGCTCGGACGGCGGATAGGCATTCACGGAGGTACCGCCAGCCGGTCCGCGGGCCAATTAGGGTCCCATAAGTGACCGGGCGCGGTCTCTAACCCACGCCCGGCAGGAGTGCTCGGAGGGCAGACAGGCTTTCACGGAGCTCCCGCCAGCCGGTCCGCGGGCCAAATAGGGTCCCATAAGGGACCGGGGGCGGACGCTAAACCACGCACTCAACTCGGCACTCTGAAGCACCCAAGAGCGCTTTTTACTAGAAAACGTGCTCAGCTCGTCGAGAAAATGCACTCTAAGCAATACAATTAAAAATGCTTATAAAACATAAACCAAACGTTGCAGGTGGTCATTTCTTCATGCGCAGTGATAAACTCGGCACTCTGAAGCACCCAAGAGCGCTTTTTACTTTGCCAACCTAACCAGAGTGACGGGAGAGGCACCATCCAGAAAACGTGCTCAGCTCGTCGAGAAAATGCGATTTAAGCAATAAAACTAAAAATGCTTATAAAACATAAACCAAACGTTGCAGGTGGTCATTTCTGCATGCGCAGTGATAAACTGGGCACTCTGAAGCCCCCAAGAGCGCTTTTTACTATGCCAACCTAACCAGAGTGACGGGAGAGGCACCATCCAGAAAACGTGCTCAGCTCGTCGAGAAAATGCGATTTAAGCAATAAAACAAAAAATGCTTATAAAACATAAACCAAACGTTGCAGGTGGTCATTTCTGCATGCGCAGTGATAAACCCGGCACTCTGAAGCACCCAAGAGCGCTTTTTACTAGAAATAGTGCTCAGCTCGTCGAGAAAATGCGCTCTAAGCAATACAATTAAAAATGCTCATAAAACATAAACCAAACGTTGCAGGTGGTCATTTCTTTATGTGCAGTGATAAACTCGGCACTCTGAAGCACCCAAGAGCGCTTTTTACTTTGCCAACCTAACCAGAGTGACGGGAGAGGCACCATCCAGAAAACGTGCTCAGCTCGTCGAGAAAATGCGATTTAAGCAATAAAACAAAAAATGCTTATAAAACATAAACCAAACGTTGCAGGTGGTCATTTCTGCATGCGCAGTGATAAACCCGGCACTCTGAAGCACCCAAGAGCGCTTTTTACTAGAAATAGTGCTCAGCTCGTCGAGAAAATGCGCTCTAAGCAATACAATTAAAAATGCTCATAAAACATAAACCAAACGTTGCAGGTGGTCATTTCTTTATGTGCAGTGATAAACTCGGCACTCTGAAGCACCCAAGAGCGCTTTTTACTTTGCCAACCTAACCAGAGTGACGGGAGAGGCACCATCCAGAAAACGTGCTCAGCTCGTCGAGAAAATGCGATTTAAGCAATAAAACTAAAAATGCTTATAAAACATAAACCAAACGTTGCAGGTGGTCATTTCTGCATGCGCAGTGATAAACTGGGCACTCTGAAGCCCCCAAGAGCGCTTTTTACTATGCCAACCTAACCAGAGTGACGGGAGAGGCACCATCCAGAAAACGTGCTCAGCTCGTCGAGAAAATGCGATTTAAGCAATAAAACAAAAAATGCTTATAAAACATAAACCAAACGTTGCAGGTGGTCATTTCTGCATGCGCAGTGATAAACCCGGCACTCTGAAGCACCCAAGAGCGCTTTTTACTAGAAATAGTGCTCAGCTCGTCGAGAAAATGCGCTCTAAGCAATTCAATTAAAAATGCTCATAAAACATAAACCAAACGTTGCAGGTGGTCATTTCTTCATGTGCAGTGATAAACTCGGCACTCTGAAGCACCCAAGAGCGCTTTTTACTTTGCCAACCTAACCAGAGTGACGGGAGAGGCACCATCCAGAAAACGTGCTCAGCTCGTCGAGAAAATGCGATTTAAGCAATAAAACTAAAAATGCTTATAAAACATAAACCAAACGTTGCAGGTGGTCATTTCTGCATGCGCAGTGATGAACCCGGCACTCTGAAGCACCCAAGAGCGCTTTTTACTAGAAATAGTGCTCAGCTCGTCGAGAAAATGCGCTCTAAGCAATACAATTAAAAATGCTCATAAAACATAAACCAAACGTTGCAGGTGGTCATTTCTTTATGTGCAGTGATAAACTCGGCACTCTGAAGCACCCAAGAGCGCTTTTTACTTTGCCAACCTAACCAGAGTGACGGGAGAGGCACCATCCAGAAAACGTGCTCAGCTCGTCGAGAAAATGCGATTTAAGCAATAAAACTAAAAATGCTTATAAAACATAAACCAAACGTTGCAGGTGGTCATTTCTGCATGCGCAGTGATAAACTGGGCACTCTGAAGCCCCCAAGAGCGCTTTTTACTATGCCAACCTAACCAGAGTGACGGGAGAGGCACCATCCAGAAAACGTGCTCAGCTCGTCGAGAAAATGCGATTTAAGCAATAAAACAAAAAATGCTTATAAAACATAAACCAAACGTTACAGGTGGTCATTTCTGCATGCGCAGTGATAAACCCGGCACTCTGAAGCACCCAAGAGCGCTTTTTACTAGAAATAGTGCTCAGCTCGTCGAGAAAATGCGCTCTAAGCAATACAATTAAAAATGCTCATAAAACATAAACCAAACGTTGCAGGTGGTCATTTCTTTATGTGCAGTGATAAACTCGGCACTCTGAAGCACCCAAGAGCGCTTTTTACTTTGCCTACCTAACCAGAGTGACGGGAGAGGCACCATCCAGAAAACGTGCTCAGCTCGTCGAGAAAATGCGATTTAAGCAATAAAACTAAAAATGCTTATAAAACATAAACCAAACGTTGCAGGTGGTCATTTCTGCATGCGCAGTGATAAACTGGGCACTCTGAAGCCCCCAAGAGCACTTTTTACTATGCCAACCTAACCAGAGTGACGGGAGAGGCACCATCCAGAAAACGTGCTCAGCTCGTCGAGAAAATGCCATTTAAGCAATAAAACAAAAAATGCTTATAAAACATAAACCAAACGTTGCAGGTGGTCATTTCTGAGTGCGCAGTGATAAACCCGGCACTCTGAAGCACCCAAGAGCGCTTTTTACTAGAAATAGTGCTCAGCTCGTCGAGAAAATGCGCTCTAAGCAATACAATTAAAAATGCTCATAAAACATAAACCAAACGTTGCAGGTGGTCATTTCTTTATGTGCAGTGATAAACTCGGCACTCTGAAGCACCCAAGAGCGCTTTTTACTTTGCTAACCTAACCAGAGTGACGGGAGAGGCACCATCCAGAAAACGTGCTCAGCTCGTCGAGAAAATGCGATTTAAGCAATAAAACTAAAAATGCTTATAAAACATAAACCAAACGTTGCAGGTGGTCATTTCTGCATGCGCAGTGATAAACTCCGCACTCTGAAGGACCCAAGAGCGCTTTTTACTATGCCAACTTAACCACAGTGACGTGAGGCGACCGGGCGCGGACGCTAACTCACGCCCGGCAAGAGCGCTCGGAAGGCGGATAGGCTTTCACGGAAGCCCCGTCAGCAGGTCCGCGGGCCATTTAGGGTCCCATAAGTGACCGTGCGCGGTCTCTAACTCACGACCGGCAGGAGTGCTCGGAGGGCGGATAGGCTTTCACGGAGGTACCGCCAGCCGGTCCGCGGGCTATTTAGGGTCCCATAACTGACCGGGCGCGGTCTCAAACCCACGCCCGGCAGGAGTGCTCGGAGGGCGGATAGGCATTCACGGAAGTCCCGCCAGCCGGTCCGCGGGCTATTTAGGGTCCCATAACTGACCGGGCGCGGTCTCAAACTCAGGCCCGGCAGGGGTGCTCGGAGGGCGGATAGGCATTCACGGAAGTCCCGCCAGCCGGTCCGGGGGCTATTTAGGGTCCCATAACTGACCGGGCGCGGTCTCAAACTCAGGCCCGGCAGGAGTGCTCGGAGGGCGGATAGGCATTCACGGAGGTCCCGCCAGCCGGTCCGCGGGCTATTTAGGGTCCCATAACTGACCGTGCGCGGTCTCTAACCCACGCCCGGCAGGAGTGCTCGGAGGGCGTATAGGCATTCACGGAGGTCCCGCCAGCCGGTCCGCGGGCCATTCAGGGTCCCATACATGACCGGGCGCGGTCTCTAACCCACGCCCGGCGGGAGTGCTCGGAGGGCGGATAGGCATCCACGGACGTCCCGCCAGCCGGTCCGCGGGCCATTCAGGGTCCCATACATGACCGGGCGCGGTCTCGAACTCAGGCCCGGCAGGAGTGCTCGGAGGGCGGATAGGCATTCACGGAGGTACCGCCAGCAGGTCCGCGGGCCATTTAGGGTCCCATAAGTGACCGGGCGCGGTCTCGAACTCACGCCCGGCAGGAGTGCTCGGAGGGCGGATAGGCTTTCACGGTGGTACCGCCAGCCGGTCCGCGGGCCATTTAGGGTCCCATAAGTGACCGGGCGCGGTCTCTAACCCACGCCCGGCAGGAGTGCTCGGAGGGCGGACAGGCTTTCACGGAGCTCCAGCCAGCAGGTCCACGGGCCAATTAGGGTCCCATAAGTGACCGGGCGCGGTCTCTAACCCACGCCCGGCAGGAGTGCTCGGAGGGCGGACAGGCTTTCACGGAGCTCCCGCCAGCCGGTCCGCGGGCCAAATAGGGTCCCATAAGGGACCGGGGGCGGACGCTAAACCACGCACTCAACTCGGCACTCTGAAGCACCCAAGAGCGCTTTTTACTAGAAAACGTGCTCAGCTCGTCGAGGAAATGCACTCTAAGCAATACAATTAAAAATGCTTATAAAACATAAACCAAACGTTGCAGGTGGTCATTTCTTCATGCGCAGTGATAAACTCGGCACTCTGAAGCACCCAAGAGCGCTTTTTACTTTGCCAACCTAACCAGAGTGACGGGAGAGGCACCATCCAGAAAACGTGCTCGGCTCGTCGAGAAAATTCGATTTAAGCAATAAAACTAAAAATGCTTATAAAACATAAACCAAACGTTGCAGGTGGTCATTTCTGCATGCGCAGTGATAAACTGGGCACTCTGAAGCCCCCAAGAGCACTTTTTACTATGCCAACTGTTGGGTCCACAACATTTATCTGAACAGAATCTCACAGAGGCGGGATATGTCTTCGATGGCCAGCGACTTCTGCAGAAGGGCGACCCAGACACACAGCGAGTGTGGCTGAGATCCGCGCCTTCCCTCAGTTTTGTCGTGCCTTTTATTGAGGAACAAACAATGGGGCAAGTGTACATAAATGCATAGCTTCTTTAGACAGGAAGGACATTCCACAATTACATCTCATGACGACAGCGATACTATTACGGACAGAAGCAGATGGTCGTCTCATGACTTTAGCTTAACAAAAACGTAGTCTTAGTGGTCATGGGATGGATACTTCTGTGGCGTTCTCATGACTTCTACTTAAATAAGACGTTTGTCTGCTTCAGCCATCCTATGACAACCTCATGATCTGTTCATGGATAGCTAACTATGGGGCTTATTGTATAGTGCGACTCATGACTCCAGACATGAGTTCCTTAGCCAGCCAGATGCTCCCAAGTCATTATCACGAGGTCAAAATGTCACATCCTGTAGAAAATCTTGCACACATAAGTAGATACATAGAATCCAATGATAAAAAGTATATTTTTCCCAACATTCCCCCCTGTTTAACATTGGAATTCATGGGAAAACAAAACATCAACTAATAACTACATATGTGTATAAATGAGTATACGCCTACACGATATAGTAACATCAAAAAGTATGAAAGTCTACATTCCAGTTTATCAGAACTACAGCTCTCCATTCTGCTCTGGCCATGTTCGTCATAATGGAATGTATTTTGTTTTGGATCATCAAAAAGAAAAAACAAACAGGCAGGCGATTTACGCAAGGTGGTCCCACTCATCTTGTTCACGATGGACCAACATGATATTCTCGACAGCAAACGCTGATGTCAACATTTTAGTCATCATGTGACGAATACAAGGTATGATGCATGATGTAAAAATACAGAGAAATAACAGTATGGCAACTAAAAGAACCGCGACTTTCAAGAGAAGTTGCCTCCAATTGCCGTAAAACAGCCACCAAAAGGGATGGACATCCTTGGCCGGAGTTTCATCCTGGGACATAGCCCTACGGAGGTTCCGAAGTCCTTGTAGAGCATACTCGATGTGGGTGTCATTTTCTCCTGGGATGTAGGTACAACAGGAGGTACCAACTATTTCACACACACCTCCTTTTTCGGCAGTCAGGAGGTCCAAAACCATTCGGGACTGTAGTGCCATTAGTCTCAGAGCTTGCAGTTCCGTCTGGTAACCTGTAAGGGGCTCTAGAGTAAAATTGGCAAAGGTCTTCAACCTGTAGTCCATAGTTTCTATTCAAAGAATAGTCTTAGCCACACCCGCCTGTGGGAAGAGTGTGAGTGCCACCTTTTGTCCTGTGCTCCAAAGCTTGTATTCATCTGGTACGTCTGAGCCCCAGACACTGTCGTAGGGACGGAAGGTGGGGGCAACAGCTGCACGTCTCTTTCGCTGATGATGTTCCTGAAAATGTGTCAGACTGAGGAACACAGTGTGATCTGACACATATACGGGGGCACATGTGACATCCCATTGTCCTGGAAGGACTGCGTAGCCTCGGCAACCACAAAGCCACCATCCCCCTTCGATGATAGAGTGGGGATTTTCGCCTCCTGCTAGGATTTGTCGGATTGCTACTGTGGTATTCATCAAGGTCTCGCTGGAAGGTTCTAGAAGTGCGGTGGTGATGCAGCGTTTTGTATCTCCCACTTTTACTCCATCAACACGTCTTCGTCGGAAGCACAGGGGATGTGAGATGGTTTCACTCACTTCGAGAGTCACTGGTGCGGGTGTGACGACAGAACTTCTTGACACTATTGTGAATGGCCTTGAGATGTTGTAACAGGGATGGGCGGCTAGTTGTGCCTCATTAATTTCCGACCGTCTGAGTCCTTTGATGGGATTAAACCCAAAAGCCCTTAGTATTGCGAAACACCATCCATTTTACTCTGGCATGGGTCGGGCATGTAGGACGGGCTGTTGACTTGATCGTGGCATTATGGAACATACATAACATTCAGTTTGATTGTATGTTTTGGCCAACATTGACACATACTGGTACCACATGTTGTCTGCATGTGGTATATCTGGGTTTATCTTTATATACTTTGTCAACAGTTCGGTCGTCGTTCTCTTGATTCGAGCGGAAGTTCCACTTTCCCCTTGGGGACCCTGGACACTCCATGTCATTGGCAAGCATGCTACAGCCACAGCACAGACAAGCACTCCTCTGAGTGCCATTTTCCGTTCAGTTCCACAGAGCCACCTGAACCCCTAGGGAGCTAAATGGTCAGGGTTCTTAGTTCTTCACCGGTTTGAGACTGATGCCAAACTATAATTGGCACCCCCTTTGTAGCCAGACTTCGCCCTGACCGAGGCCTAGGAGCCAAGCACTCTCTGCAGCTTACAGTGGCTGAGATGTATCCAGCTGGGTCTTTCTGCACAGCTGTGGGTGTGGCGAGTAGGACTTGGAATGGTCCCTCCCACCGGGGTGAAGACCACGTCTTTCGTTTGATTACTTTGATGAAGACCCAGTCACCTGGTTTTGCTGAGCCATCCTGTGGAGATAAAGGAGTGGAGGGCAGTAAACTTGCATTTGACACATTTTTCGTTTGCATGGTTTTGATCATGTAGTCAGCTAGAGTTAGCTCTTCTGTGTCTTTGTCTTGATCATGTGAGATCAGAGGGAGCCTGTATGCTCTGCCATGAATGATCTCATAAGGGGTTAAACCCTTGCCACAGGGCATAATCCTCATATAGAGTTTTACAAAATCTAGACATTCGGGCCATGGTCTTCCTGTTTCTGCCCTGCATTTGGTTAATGACCGAATTGACAAAATGTGTTCCGTTGTCACTGTAAATGGTCTCTGGGATGCCATAACTGGGAATGATGGTCTTGCAGATAGCCTTTGCTATTCATAGCATCTGCATTCTTTGCTGGGATTATTTCTGTCCACCTTGAAAAGGCATCGATTAGGACTAATCAGTATTTGTACAGTCCACACCTGTTTAGTTCTATGAAGTCCATATGCGACATTTGGAACGGATATGTTGGTTCTGGGGATTTTCCTCATTTTGGTTTTACATTCCCTTGTGGATTATTTTTTATGCAGACTTCACACGCTCTACAAAAATGTTTTGAGTACAAATTGAAACCATACGTTGTAAAGTGTTGTGATATTAGCTCCTGCATCCCCCCTGTCGACACATGAGTACTTCCTTGTGTCGAAATTGCAGCTGCTCTAAAAAGGGATTTAGGGAGAACAAGCTTATTATTTACAACGTATATGTCTTTGTCTGTCAGATGTGCACCTTTAGCAATCCACATTTTCTGTTCTTGTTTAGGGGCTAAATGTTGCATATCATGCAAGATCTGTATATTTATTAGTTCTTCCTTTTCTGACGACAATCTCAGAAATAGGTCTGAGGTTCTGTATTTGCCTATAGCAGCTTCCTTTGCTGTTTTATCTGCTAAGGCATTGCCTATTGATACAAAATCTTTCCTCCGTGTGTGTGCCTCACATTTGAAAATTGCAAGCTTTGTGGGCAACATTACTGCATGGAGGAGCTGGATTAGAAGTTGTGCATGTGTTATTTGCTTTCCTGTTGAAGTTATCATTCCACGCCTTTCCCATTGTTTTGCAAAGTAAAAAACTGTTGAAAATGCATACTGGCTGTCTGTGTATACAATTAGGTCTTGTCCATCTGCTAGAGTACACGCTCTGGTCAGTGCAATGATTTGTGACAATAACAGAGCTGTATAAGACAAATGTCTGGCTGGAGACAGCATGTTCATTTTACTTTGAAGTAACAACACATCAACAGCATGTGGTACCAACAGGTCTGTGGGATGGAACAAGTTAACCTCTGCTGACGATTCTACTGCCATTGCAGCAGCACATATAACGAACACATTTTCCACTTTGTTCTCAACAGGTGTTAACCCTTCTGAAGTGGGGGTGAGTTTCATATAGAGGTTCTTTTAGGTTCCCGTGTGGATCATGTTTCACACAAACAGGACATGCTTTTTTTAAAAAAAAAAAAATTTCACTAAAGAATCTAAACCGAAGGTAACTAATAACTCATCCCCCCCTGTTGTCACATAAGTGACACAATTGGGGTTGCCTTAAGAAGTCATTTTGGCAAAACAGTTTTGTTACTGACGTGGTCAATAACACCTTATCCATTATCGCACCCTTTGTTGTTTGAACTAATGCCACTCTCAATTTTGTCAATGCTTCTACTTTTGGTGTCCACGCGAATGTATCTTCGACTGCTAACGGCTGTCCATGAGCCACTCCTGTCAGTGGCTTAGCAATGTCAGCATAACGTGGAGCCCAAGCTCTGCAGCAATCACATAAAAAAAAAAACACAAGTTGTTCTTTGTGACAGGTCGTGGTGTGTCTAATATAGCCTGTTTCCTGCCTCATTGCACTGCTCTCCCTTTCGCTGAGAGTAAACCAAGATAGTTTACTTCTGGTTTTACCCATCGTAACTTCTGTTACTTGACTTAATTTCCTCTCTGGCCTAAATGCTGCATGAGGAGAAAGGAATCTCATCCCCACGCTTCCTTTGTTTCAAAAGCAATTATCATCAATGTAGACCAAAACTTGACTTTTAGATGAAAGCGTAAAACCAGCCATTCAATTCATGATAATCAGTCAACCACTGTGAAATAAGCCCTATTTTCTTTTCTTAGCATTAGATTTGCTCAAGATCACTCTTTCTTCAAAGTTGCTCTGCTAATTTTCCCATAGCATTCTCCAACAACGTCAACCATTCAACCTGTATCTTGTCAGTTATTCATTCCTGCTCATTTGCATCTCTTTCTCTTTCTCACACACACACACACACGCACACACACACACACACACACACAGCCTCCATTATACACTGGTCTCACTCTCCTCAAGCTCTCTTCAAGCTGTTCACACAGTCATACATTATTTTCAATTCACATTCCTCATTTGAATTTGTCCCATCTCAAGGTTCTTGATAAAACAACCCACTCATTCCAATTTTGACATATTCCTTCAGCCCATTCAAATCACACCGGGGAAAGTTTTCAACATTCCCGAAATCGCTAAATTAAAAAATTATGTTTTCACGTTAACTTATTAATCCTTTGTATGGCATTCAAACTTGGCCAATAAAAGATTGATTAAATTTTCTGCAAAATTTCACAAAATTCATTTTTTCACCTCTAATTTCTACATTTTTCCAACTGATTCAATTCTGCTCCAACATCATTCTGTTGCATCCTCTAAGTATTTATTAATCTTTTACGCCTTCACACGCAATTTCTCCAGAAATTGCATTTTCTAGTTTCAAAATCATTTTGCCTTTTTGTGTCGTGGTGCAAATCGAATAGACCGCAGTCTAGTAAATTTCCTTGCACACTATTTTAGCCAATTTCATAATTTTAACACATAGACACACATAAACACACAGAAAACACAAGGACAAGACAAGGGCCCACAATAAAGACACAATAGACAAACAACACCAACAAACAGCGCTGCGCAAACGTCTTCATCTATTTGATGTTTTGGTTTTACTATTTTTATTTATTTTTTCATATTAGTGGCCTTATCTTTCAATAAGGTTTGACACCTGTATCATTCGCATACATCAGCATCGTTTATACTTTGGGGAAACTTAACAGCCTTCGTCATGCTTCTTGTTTGTACAGGAGTTCTAATTGACTGACCATGACATATTTTGCTATTATATGGGGGAGTTTACAGATCTTTTAAATTTAGATGCATGTTTTGCATAGGAGCAGAAAGAGCTTTTTGCCTCAGGCTCCTCTGCTTAACAGTGCGCCCGCGCACTGTGGCTTCATTGTCTGACAAACATACTTGCGGCCTCATCGCTCTTAATGACACTTGCCTCAAGTTTGGTAACTTATTTAACATATATACTTCTCATCTCCTTATACATTGTCTTTGTGTGTCTTGACATATGAAGGGATTGACAATAAAGCTGACTTTGACTTTGACTTTGACATTGTCAGTAACATTTTGACGGCCCCCCATTTTAATGAATTTAGTCCAACTGTCAAATCCTAGGGATTTCTAAAGCTGGAATGTTTCTTTAGTGGGATAACAACTTTCTGTGGTAATTCCTGCTTCGACCAGTTTCCTGGTGAGGAATTCTTGCCTGTGCTTCCACAGAAATTCGTTATTTCTTCCCACTATATTACATGCAGCACATACGTGCTACCATTCACACACACATTCACACCGCGGAATTTTCTTAACACAACGAGGTGTATTTACGTCTACAAGTTCCATCTGTAGACCGAATTCCTATCACTTGGAATTCACAACAAGGACTCCGCCGCCCTTACCCGGGTACCCTTTTTTCCGGGGACTAAAATACCCCAACCACGCAGCCAACGAAGAGGTCTCACCGAATCTCTGAAAGATTTCTCTTGAAGATTCCGTCAATCGTCGCCGCCGAGAGGTGCTGAACTGGACTTCGCCGGCCTGGTGGATGAACATCGCTCCCCAGGGCTTTCCTTCAGGGTCCTGGGACCTCTGCCGTGCACGGATTCGGCGTCCTCAACACTCCTCGGATCAGCGAGCAGATTTTCAGGAATCCCGGACGAGCCCCCAAAAATGTTGGGTCCACAACATTTATCTGAACAGAATCTCACAGAGGCGGGATATGTCTTCGATGGCCAGCGACTTCTGCAGAAGGGCGACCCAGACACACAGCGAGTGTGGCTGAGATCCGCGCCTTCCCTCAGTTTGGTCGTGCCTTTTATTGAGGAACAAACAATGGGGCAAGTGTACATAAATGCATAGCTTCTTTAGACAGGAAGGACATTCCACAATTACATCTCATGACGACAGCGATACTATTACGGACAGAAGCAGATGGTCGTCTCATGACTTTAGCTTAACAAAAACGTAGTCTTAGTGGTCATGGGATGGATACTTCTGTGGCGTTCTCATGACTTCTACTTAAATAAGACGTTTGTCTGCTTCAGCCATCCTATGACAACCTCATGATCTGTTCATGGATAGCTAACTATGGGGCTTATTGTATAGTGCGACTCATGACTCCAGACATGAGTTCCTTAGCCAGCCAGATGCTCCCAAGTCATTATCACGAGGTCAAAATGTCACATCCTGTAGAAAATCTTGCACACATAAGTAGATACATAGAATCCAATGATAAAAAGTATATTTTTCCCAACACCAACCTAACCAGAGTGACGGGAGAGGCACCATCCAGAAAACGTGCTCAGCTCGTCGAGAAAATGCGATTTAAGCAATAAAACAAAAAATGCTTATAAAACATAAACCAAACGTTGCAGGTGGTCATTTCTGCATGCGCAGTGATAAACCCGGCACTCTGAAGCACCCAAGAGCGCTTTTTACTAGAAATAGTGCTCAGCTCGTCGAGAAAATGCGCTCTAAGCAATACAATTAAAAATGCTCATAAAACATAAACCAAACGTTGCAGGTGGTCATTTCTTTATGTGCAGTGATAAACTCGGCACTCTGAAGCACCCAAGAGCGCTTTTTACTTTGCCAACCTAACCAGAGTGACGGGAGAGGCACCATCCAGAAAACGTGCTCAGCTCGTCGAGAAAATGCGATTTAAGCAATAAAACTAAAAATGCTTATAAAACATAAACCAAACGTTGCAGGTGGTCATTTCTGCATGCGCAGTGATAAACTGGGCACTCTGAAGCCCCCAAGAGCGCTTTTTACTATGCCAACCTAACCAGAGTGACGGGAGAGGCACCATCCAGAAAACGTGCTCAGCTCGTCGAGAAAATGCGATTTAAGCAATAAAACAAAAAATGCTTATAAAACATAAACCAAACGTTGCAGGTGGTCATTTCTGCATGCGCAGTGATAAACCCGGCACTCTGAAGCACCCAAGAGCGCTTTTTACTAGAAATAGTGCTCAGCTCGTCGAGAAAATGCGCTCTAAGCAATACAATTAAAAATGCTCATAAAACATAAACCAAACGTTGCAGGTGGTCATTTCTTTATGTGCAGTGATAAACTCGGCACTCTGAAGCACCCAAGAGCGCTTTTTACTTTGCCAACCTAACCAGAGTGACGGGAGAGGCACCATCCAGAAAACGTGCTCAGCTCGTCGAGAAAATGCGATTTAAGCAATAAAACTAAAAATGCTTATAAAACATAAACCAAACGTTGCAGGTGGTCATTTCTGCATGCGCAGTGATAAACTGGGCACTCTGAAGCCCCCAAGAGCGCTTTTTACTATGCCAACCTAACCAGAGTGACGGGAGAGGCACCATCCAGAAAACGTGCTCAGCTCGTCGAGAAAATGCGATTTAAGCAATAAAACAAAAAATGCTTATAAAACATAAACCAAACGTTGCAGGTGGTCATTTCTGCATGCGCAGTGATAAACCCGGCACTCTGAAGCACCCAAGAGCGCTTTTTACTAGAAATAGTGCTCAGCTCGTCGAGAAAATGCGCTCTAAGCAATACAATTAAAAATGCTCATAAAACATAAACCAAACGTTGCAGGTGGTCATTTCTTTATGTGCAGTGATAAACTCGGCACTCTGAAGCACCCAAGAGCGCTTTTTACTTTGCCAACCTAACCAGAGTGACGGGAGAGGCACCATCCAGAAAACGTGCTCAGCTCGTCGAGAAAATGCGATTTAAGCAATAAAACTAAAAATGCTTATAAAACATAAACCAAACGTTGCAGGTGGTCATTTCTGCATGCGCAGTGATAAACTGGGCACTCTGAAGCCCCCAAGAGCGCTTTTTACTATGCCAACCTAACCAGAGTGACGGGAGAGGCACCATCCAGAAAACGTGCTCAGCTCGTCGAGAAAATGCGATTTAAGCAATAAAACAAAAAATGCTTATAAAACATAAACCAAACGTTGCAGGTGGTCATTTCTGCATGCGCAGTGATAAACCCGGCACTCTGAAGCACCCAAGAGCGCTTTTTACTAGAAATAGTGCTCAGCTCGTCGAGAAAATGCGCTCTAAGCAATACAATTAAAAATGCTCATAAAACATAAACCAAACGTTGCAGGTGGTCATTTCTTCATGTGCAGTGATAAACTCGGCACTCTGAAGCACCCAAGAGCGCTTTTTACTTTGCCAACCTAACCAGAGTGACAGGAGAGGCACCATCCAGAAAACGTGCTCAGCTCGTCGAGAAAATGCGATTTAAGCAATAAAACTAAAAATGCTTATAAAACATAAACCAAACGTTGCAGGTGGTCATTTCTGCATGCGCAGTGATAAACTGGGCACTCTGAAGCCCCCAAGAGCACTTTTTACTATGCCAACCTAACCAGAGTGACGGGAGAGGCACCATCCAGAAAACGTGCTCAGCTCGTCGAGAAAATGCGATTTAAGCAATAAAATTAAAAATGCTTATAAAACATAAACCAAACGTTGCAGGTGGTCATTTCTTCATGCGCAGTGATAAACTCGGCACTCTGAAGCACCCAAGAGCGCTTTTAACTAGAAAACGTGCTCAGCTCGTCGAGAAAATGCGCTCTAAGCAATACAATTAAAAATGCTCATAAAACATAAACCAAACGTTGCAGGTGGTCATTTCTTCATGTGCAGTGATAAACTCGGCACTCTGAAGCACCCAAGAGCGCTTTTTACTTTTCCAACCTAACCAGAGTGACGGGAGAGGCACCATCCAGAAAACGTGCTCAGCTCGTCGAGAAAATGCGATTTAAGCAATAAAACTAAAAATGCTTATAAAACATAAACCAAACGTTGCAGGTGGTCATTTCTGCATGCGCAGTGATAACTCGGCACTCTGAAGCCCCCAAGAGCACTTTTTACTATGCCAACCTAACCAGAGTGACGGGAGAGGCACCATCCAGAAAACGTGCTCAGCTCGTCGAGAAAATGCGATTTAAGCAATAAAACAAAAAATGCTTATAAAACATAAACCAAACGTTGCAGGTGGTCATTTCTGCATGCGCAATGATAAACTGGGCACTCTGAAGCACCCAAGAGCGCTTTTAACTAGAAAACGTGCTCAGCTCGTCGAGAAAATGCGCTCTAAGCAATACAATTAAAAATTCAAGATTCAAGATTCAAGAGTTTTTATTCGCCATGTTTGAGCGTGCCAAACAAGGAATTTGACTTCGGTAAAACACACCCTCTGTTCAACATATAGGTGACTAACAACACTCAGGACATGTGAATAATGGCAAAAACAGTGTAGACAAATTCAAAAGGTGTGAAGAGCAGGATGTTATTGCACAGTAATGCCTCTGAGACTCTATGAGTGGTGTGAGTTCATCAGAGCAACAGCCTGGGGGAAGAAGCTGTCTCGGTGTCTGCTGGTTTTGGCGTACCGAGCTCTATAACGCCGTCCGGAGGGGAGTAGTTCAAACAGACTGCAACCTGGGTGAGAAGGGTCTGTAGAGATGTTCCTTGCACGTTTCCTGGTCCTGGACAGGTACAAGTCTTGGATAGAAGGGAGGTTGATTCCAATGATCTTTTCTGCAGTCCTGATTGTCCGTTGCAGTCTGTGCTTGTCTTGTTTGGAGGCTGATCCAAACCAGACAGTGATGGAGGTGCAGAGGACAGACTGGATGATGGCAGTGTAGAAGGTCTTCAGAAGCTCTCGCGGCAGGTTGAACTTCTTGAGCTGTCTCAGGAAGTACAGCCTCTGCTGGGCCTTCTTCCGGACAGAGTCTATGTGGCCGGTCCATTTCAGGTCCCGAGAGATTGTGGTTCCCAGGAACTTGAAGGTGTCTGTGGAGAGAATAGTATTACTGCGGATAGTGAGGGGTAAAAGTGGTGAAGGGTCTCGCCTGAAATCCACTGTCATCTCCACGGTCTTGAGCGGGTTCAGCTCCAGATGGTTTTGGTTGCACCAGTGGACCAGCCGCTCCACCTCCTGTCTGTACGCAGTCTCATCACCGTCCTGGATCAGTCCGATGAGAGTGGTGTCGTCTGCATACTTCAGGAGCTTCACAGGAGAGTCATCTGAGGAGAAATCGTTGGTGTAGAGAGAGAAGAGCAGTGGGGAGAGGACGCACCCCTGAGGGGCTCCAGTATTGGTGGTCCGGGTGTCAGATGTGATGCCCCCCAGCCTCACACGCTGTCTCCTGTTGGTCAGGAAGCTGGTGATCCACTGACAGGTGGGGGCAGGCACCGCAAGCTGGATGAGCTTCTGTTGGAGGATGTCAGGAGCGATGGTGTTGAACGCCGAGCTGAAGTCCACGAACAGGATCCTGGCGTACGTTCCTGGAGTGTCCAGGTGGTGCAGGATGTAGTGCAGTCCCATGTTGACCGCATCATCCACTGACCTGTTTGCCCGGTAGGCAAACTGGAGGGGGTCAAGCAGGGGGCCCGTGACCTCCTTCAGGTGGTTCAGCACTAACCTCTCGAAAGATTTCATGACCACAGATGTCAGTGCGACGGGTCTATAGTCATTCAAACCTGTGATGGCGGGCTTCTTGGCCACTGGAACGATGGTGGAGCTCTTGAAGCACGAGGGCACCTCACACAGCTCCAGAGAACGGTTGAAGATCCGTGCAAAGGTGGGCGCCAGCTGTTCAGCGCAGACTTTCAAGCAGGAAGGTGACACGCCGTCTGGGCCCGGTGCCTTCCTGGTCTTTTGTCTCCGGAACATCTGGCGCACTTCCTCCTCGCGGACCTGGAGTGCGGGCGCGGCCTCTGCAAGAGAGAGAGTGGGTGACAACAATGATAGAGGTGTGGACAGAGCAGTTGTGGGGAGAGGTGAGTATGTAGATTGTGCTGCAGGAAGTCCCGTTGTGTGGGAGGACCGATCAAACCTGCAGTAGAACTTATTCAGCTGGTTAGCAAGCCTTGGGCTCTCCACAGGACGGGGGGTTCGTTTCTTGTAGCCCGTGATGCTCTGCAGACCTTTCCACACTGTTGAGGGATCAGGATTGGCAGAGAGGTGTCTCTTCAGGTTCTCCCCGTAACCCCTCTTGGCTTTCCTGACCTCTCGGTTCAGTGTGTTTCTGGTCTGCCTGAACAGGTCGCGGTCGCCGCTCCTGAAGGCCTCCTCCTTGACTTTGCGCAACCTCCTGAGGTTCGGTGTAAACCAAGGTTTGTCGTTGTTGTACGTGCAGAAGGTCTTAGTCTGCACACACAGATCCTCACAAAAACTGATGTATGATGTGACAGTGTCAGTGAGTTCATGCAAGTCTGAAGTTGCAGCTTCGAAAGCTCCCCAATCGGTGCAGTCAAAGCAGGCTTGGAGGTCCTGCCTTGACTCCACTGTCCACTTCCTCACAGTCCTCACCACAGGCTTAGAAGTTTTTAGTTTCTGCCTGTAGGCCGGGATCAGATGAACTAGACAGTGGTCCGAGAGTCCTAAAGCTGCACGAGCCGCAGAGTGGTATGCATCCTTGATCACGGTGTAGCAGTGGTCCAGAGTCTGTGCCCCTCTGGTGGGACACGTTACGTGCTGTTTGTATCTGGGGAGTTCGTGTGCGAGGTTCGCCCTGTTAAGATCACCCAGAACAATGATTAGTGAGTTTGGTAGAAGTTTCTCCATGTCTGTTACCTGGTCAGCCAGCATCTGCGTGGCTTCACTCGCACGTGCGTGTGGTGGGATGTAAACAGCCGCCATGACGATCGAGGAGAACTCCCGTGGTGAATAGAACGGCCGGCAGTTTATGAAAAGTGTTTCTAGGAGAGGGCTGCAAAACTCTTTCAACACCGTGACATCAGTACACCAACGTTCATTAATGTAGAAACAGAGACCACCTCCCTTTGATTTTCCGGAGAGCTCCGCGCTGCGATCTGCTCGCGTTAGCCTGAAGCCCGCTAGCTCCACGGCGTGGTGGGGCGTTCGTTCGCTGAGCCACGTTTCCACAAAGCACAGCGCGGCGGATCTGCTGAAGTCCGTGTTCCTTGAAGTGAGGAGCAGCAGTTCGTCCATCTTGTTCGCCAGGGAGCGGACATTCGCCAGATGAATTGACGGTAGGGCAGAACGGAACCCTCTCTGCCTCAGCCTTACGAGTGCTCCCGCTCGTTTTCCGCGCCGCCGTCGTCGTGCTAGCTTGTACAGCACCGCCGCTCCGGCTAGAATCTCCGACAAACAGTCTGAATCGAAGAGAACAGGAGAGAAAATACCAGAAGAAGACTGTCCGATGTTTAACAGCGCTTCTCTAGTAAAAGTGATCCGGGATGGACAGCAGAGGACACAGAAAACACACGAAATAAGACAAATAAACAGAGAGCGACTCACCGTGGCTGCCATCCGCGGCGCCATCATGACGTCATCCCCATGCTCATAAAACATAAACCAAACGTTGCAGGTGGTCATTTCTTCATGTGCAGTGATAAACTCGGCACTCTGAAGCACCCAAGAGCGCTTTTTACTTTGCCAACCTAACCAGAGTGACGGGAGAGGCACCATCCAGAAAACGTGCTCAGCTCGTCGAGAAAATGCGATTTAAGCAATAAAACTAAAAATGCTTATAAAACATAAACCAAACGTTGCAGGTGGTCATTTCTGCATGCGCAGTGATAAACTGGGCACTCTGAAGCCCCCAAGAGCACTTTTTACTATGCCAACCTAACCAGAGTGACGGGAGAGGCACAATCCAGAAAACGTGCTCAGCTCGTCGAGAAAATGCGATTTAAGCAATAAAACAAAAAATGCTTATAAAACATAAACCAAACGTTGCAGGTGGTCATTTCTGCATGCGCAGTGATAAACTCGGCACTCTGAAGCACCCAAGAGCGCTTTTTACTAGAAAACGTGCTCAGCTCGTCGAGAAAATGCGCTCTAAGCAATACAATTAAAAATGCTTATAAAACATAAACCAAACGTTGCAGGTGGTCATTTCTGCATGCGCAGTGATAAACTGGGCACTCTGAAGCCCCCAAGAGCACTTTTTACTATGCCAACCTAACCAGAGTGACGGGAGAGGCACCATCCAGAAAACGTGCTCAGCTCGTCGAGAAAATGCGATTTAAGCAATAAAACTAAAAATGCTTATAAAACATAAACCAAACGTTGCAGGTGGTCATTTCTGCATGCGCAGTGATAAACTCGGCACTCTGAAGCACCCAAGAGCGCTTTTACTAGAAAACGTGCTCAGCTCGTCGAGAAAATGCGCTCTAAGCAATACAATTAAAAATGCTTATAAAACATAAACCAAACGTTGCAGGTGGTCATTTCTTCATGCGCAGTGATAAACTCGGCACTCTGAAGCACCCAAGAGCGCTTTTTACTTTTCCAACCTAACCAGAGTGACGGGAGAGGCACCATCCAGAAAACGTGCTCAGCTCGTCGAGAAAATGCGATTTAAGCAATAAAACTAAAAATGCTTATAAAACATAAACCAAACGTTGCAGGTGGTCATTTCTGCATGCGCAGTGATAACTCGGCACTCTGAAGCCCCCAAGAGCACTTTTTACTATGCCAACCTAACCAGAGTGACGGGAGAGGCACCATCCAGAAAACGTGCTCAGCTCGTCGAGAAAATGCGATTTAAGCAATAAAACAAAAAATGCTTATAAAACATAAACCAAACGTTGCAGGTGGTCATTTCTGCATGCGCAATGATAAACTGGGCACTCTGAAGCACCCAAGAGCGCTTTTAACTAGAAAACGTGCTCAGCTCGTCGAGAAAATGCGCTCTAAGCAATACAATTAAAAATTCAAGATTCAAGATTCAAGAGTTTTTATTCGCCATGTTTGAGCGTGCCAAACAAGGAATTTGACTTCGGTAAAACACACCCTCTGTTCAACATATAGGTGACTAACAACACTCAGGACATGTGAATAATGGCAAAAACAGTGTAGACAAATTCAAAAGGTGTGAAGAGCAGGATGTTATTGCACAGTAATGCCTCTGAGACTCTATGAGTGGTGTGAGTTCATCAGAGCAACAGCCTGGGGGAAGAAGCTGTCTCGGTGTCTGCTGGTTTTGGCGTACCGAGCTCTATAACGCCGTCCGGAGGGGAGTAGTTCAAACAGACTGCAACCTGGGTGAGAAGGGTCTGTAGAGATGTTCCTTGCACGTTTCCTGGTCCTGGACAGGTACAAGTCTTGGATAGAAGGGAGGTTGATTCCAATGATCTTTTCTGCAGTCCTGATTGTCCGTTGCAGTCTGTGCTTGTCTTGTTTGGAGGCTGATCCAAACCAGACAGTGATGGAGGTGCAGAGGACAGACTGGATGATGGCAGTGTAGAAGGTCTTCAGAAGCTCTCGCGGCAGGTTGAACTTCTTGAGCTGTCTCAGGAAGTACAGCCTCTGCTGGGCCTTCTTCCGGACAGAGTCTATGTGGCCGGTCCATTTCAGGTCCCGAGAGATTGTGGTTCCCAGGAACTTGAAGGTGTCTGTGGAGAGAATAGTATTACTGCGGATAGTGAGGGGTAAAAGTGGTGAAGGGTCTCGCCTGAAATCCACTGTCATCTCCACGGTCTTGAGCGGGTTCAGCTCCAGATGGTTTTGGTTGCACCAGTGGACCAGCCGCTCCACCTCCTGTCTGTACGCAGTCTCATCACCGTCCTGGATCAGTCCGATGAGAGTGGTGTCGTCTGCATACTTCAGGAGCTTCACAGGAGAGTCATCTGAGGAGAAATCGTTGGTGTAGAGAGAGAAGAGCAGTGGGGAGAGGACGCACCCCTGAGGGGCTCCAGTATTGGTGGTCCGGGTGTCAGATGTGATGCCCCCCAGCCTCACACGCTGTCTCCTGTTGGTCAGGAAGCTGGTGATCCACTGACAGGTGGGGGCAGGCACCGCAAGCTGGATGAGCTTCTGTTGGAGGATGTCAGGAGCGATGGTGTTGAACGCCGAGCTGAAGTCCACGAACAGGATCCTGGCGTACGTTCCTGGAGTGTCCAGGTGGTGCAGGATGTAGTGCAGTCCCATGTTGACCGCATCATCCACTGACCTGTTTGCCCGGTAGGCAAACTGGAGGGGGTCAAGCAGGGGGCCCGTGACCTCCTTCAGGTGGTTCAGCACTAACCTCTCGAAAGATTTCATGACCACAGATGTCAGTGCGACGGGTCTATAGTCATTCAAACCTGTGATGGCGGGCTTCTTGGCCACTGGAACGATGGTGGAGCTCTTGAAGCACGAGGGCACCTCACACAGCTCCAGAGAACGGTTGAAGATCCGTGCAAAGGTGGGCGCCAGCTGTTCAGCGCAGACTTTCAAGCAGGAAGGTGACACGCCGTCTGGGCCCGGTGCCTTCCTGGTCTTTTGTCTCCGGAACATCTGGCGCACTTCCTCCTCGCGGACCTGGAGTGCGGGCGCGGCCTCTGCAAGAGAGAGAGTGGGTGACAACAATGATAGAGGTGTGGACAGAGCAGTTGTGGGGAGAGGTGAGTATGTAGATTGTGCTGCAGGAAGTCCCGTTGTGTGGGAGGACCGATCAAACCTGCAGTAGAACTTATTCAGCTGGTTAGCAAGCCTTGGGCTCTCCACAGGACGGGGGGTTCGTTTCTTGTAGCCCGTGATGCTCTGCAGACCTTTCCACACTGTTGAGGGATCAGGATTGGCAGAGAGGTGTCTCTTCAGGTTCTCCCCGTAACCCCTCTTGGCTTTCCTGACCTCTCGGTTCAGTGTGTTTCTGGTCTGCCTGAACAGGTCGCGGTCGCCGCTCCTGAAGGCCTCCTCCTTGACTTTGCGCAACCTCCTGAGGTTCGGTGTAAACCAAGGTTTGTCGTTGTTGTACGTGCAGAAGGTCTTAGTCTGCACACACAGATCCTCACAAAAACTGATGTATGATGTGACAGTGTCAGTGAGTTCATGCAAGTCTGAAGTTGCAGCTTCGAAAGCTCCCCAATCGGTGCAGTCAAAGCAGGCTTGGAGGTCCTGCCTTGACTCCACTGTCCACTTCCTCACAGTCCTCACCACAGGCTTAGAAGTTTTTAGTTTCTGCCTGTAGGCCGGGATCAGATGAACTAGACAGTGGTCCGAGAGTCCTAAAGCTGCACGAGCCGCAGAGTGGTATGCATCCTTGATCACGGTGTAGCAGTGGTCCAGAGTCTGTGCCCCTCTGGTGGGACACGTTACGTGCTGTTTGTATCTGGGGAGTTCGTGTGCGAGGTTCGCCCTGTTAAGATCACCCAGAACAATGATTAGTGAGTTTGGTAGAAGTTTCTCCATGTCTGTTACCTGGTCAGCCAGCATCTGCGTGGCTTCACTCGCACGTGCGTGTGGTGGGATGTAAACAGCCGCCATGACGATCGAGGAGAACTCCCGTGGTGAATAGAACGGCCGGCAGTTTATGAAAAGTGTTTCTAGGAGAGGGCTGCAAAACTCTTTCAACACCGTGACATCAGTACACCAACGTTCATTAATGTAGAAACAGAGACCACCTCCCTTTGATTTTCCGGAGAGCTCCGCGCTGCGATCTGCTCGCGTTAGCCTGAAGCCCGCTAGCTCCACGGCGTGGTGGGGCGTTCGTTCGCTGAGCCACGTTTCCACAAAGCACAGCGCGGCGGATCTGCTGAAGTCCGTGTTCCTTGAAGTGAGGAGCAGCAGTTCGTCCATCTTGTTCGCCAGGGAGCGGACATTCGCCAGATGAATTGACGGTAGGGCAGAACGGAACCCTCTCTGCCTCAGCCTTACGAGTGCTCCCGCTCGTTTTCCGCGCCGCCGTCGTCGTGCTAGCTTGTACAGCACCGCCGCTCCGGCTAGAATCTCCGACAAACAGTCTGAATCGAAGAGAACAGGAGAGAAAATACCAGAAGAAGACTGTCCGATGTTTAACAGCGCTTCTCTAGTAAAAGTGATCCGGGATGGACAGCAGAGGACACAGAAAACACACGAAATAAGACAAATAAACAGAGAGCGACTCACCGTGGCTGCCATCCGCGGCGCCATCATGACGTCATCCCCATGCTCATAAAACATAAACCAAACGTTGCAGGTGGTCATTTCTTCATGTGCAGTGATAAACTCGGCACTCTGAAGCACCCAAGAGCGCTTTTTACTTTGCCAACCTAACCAGAGTGACGGGAGAGGCACCATCCAGAAAACGTGCTCAGCTCGTCGAGAAAATGCGATTTAAGCAATAAAACTAAAAATGCTTATAAAACATAAACCAAACGTTGCAGGTGGTCATTTCTGCATGCGCAGTGATAAACTGGGCACTCTGAAGCCCCCAAGAGCACTTTTTACTATGCCAACCTAACCAGAGTGACGGGAGAGGCACAATCCAGAAAACGTGCTCAGCTCGTCGAGAAAATGCGATTTAAGCAATAAAACAAAAAATGCTTATAAAACATAAACCAAACGTTGCAGGTGGTCATTTCTGCATGCGCAGTGATAAACTCGGCACTCTGAAGCACCCAAGAGCGCTTTTTACTAGAAAACGTGCTCAGCTCGTCGAGAAAATGCGCTCTAAGCAATACAATTAAAAATGCTTATAAAACATAAACCAAACGTTGCAGGTGGTCATTTCTGCATGCGCAGTGATAAACTGGGCACTCTGAAGCCCCCAAGAGCACTTTTTACTATGCCAACCTAACCAGAGTGACGGGAGAGGCACCATCCAGAAAACGTGCTCAGCTCGTCGAGAAAATGCGATTTAAGCAATAAAACTAAAAATGCTTATAAAACATAAACCAAACGTTGCAGGTGGTCATTTCTGCATGCGCAGTGATAAACTCGGCACTCTGAAGCACCCAAGAGCGCTTTTTACTAGAAAACGTGCTCAGCTCGTCGAGAAAATGCGCTCTAAGCAATACAATTAAAAATGCTTATAAAACATAAACCAAACGTTGCAGGTGGTCATTTCTTCATGCGCAGTGATAAACTCGGCACTCTGAAGCACCCAAGAGCACTTTTTACTTTGCCAACCTAACCAGAGTGACGGGAGAGGCACCATCCAGAAAACGTGCTCAGCTCATCGAGAAAATGCGATTTAAGCAATAAAACTAAAAATGCTTATAAAACATAAACCAAACGTTGCAGGTGGTCATTTCTGCATGCGCAGTGATAACTCGGCACTCTGAAGCCCCCAAGAGCACTTTTTACTATGCCAACCTAACCAGAGTGACGGGAGAGGCACCATCCAGAAAACGTGCTCAGCTCGTCGAGAAAATGCGATTTAAGCAATAAAACTAAAAATGCTTATAAAACATAAACCAAACGTTGCAGGTGGTCATTTCTGCATGCGCAGTGATAAACTGGGCACTCTGAAGCACCCAAGAGCGCTTTTAACTAGAAAACGTGCTCAGCTCGTCGAGAAAATGCGCTCTAAGCAATACAATTAAAAATGCTCATAAAACATAAACCAAACGTTGCAGGTGGTCATTTCTTCATGTGCAGTGATAAACTCGGCACTCTGAAGCACCCAAGAGCGCTTTTTACTTTGCCAACCTAACCAGAGTGACGGGAGAGGCACCATCCAGAAAACGTGCTCAGCTCGTCGAGAAAATGCGATTTAAGCAATAAAACTAAAAATGCTTATAAAACATAAACCAAACGTTGCAGGTTGTCATTTCTTCATGCGCAGTGATAAACTCCGCACTCTGAAGGACCCAAGAGCGCTTTTTACTATGCCAACTTAACCAGAGTGACGGGAGAGGCACCATCCAGAAAACGTGCTCAGCTCGTCGAGAAAATGCGATTTAAGCAATAAAACAAAAAATGCTTATAAAACATAAACCAAACGTTGCAGGTGGTCATTTCTGCATGCGCAGTGATAAACCCGGCACTCTGAAGCACCCAAGAGCGCTTTTTACTAGAAATAGTGCTCAGCTCGTCGAGAAAATGCGCTCTAAGCAATACAATTAAAAATGCTCATAAAACATAAACCAAACGTTGCAGGTGGTCATTTCTTTATGTGCAGTGATAAACTCGGCACTCTGAAGCACCCAAGAGCGCTTTTTACTTTGCCAACCTAACCAGAGTGACGGGAGAGGCACCATCCAGAAAACGTGCTCAGCTCGTCGAGAAAATGCGATTTAAGCAATAAAACTAAAAATGCTTATAAAACATAAACCAAACGTTGCAGGTGGTCATTTCTGCATGCGCAGTGATAAACCCGGCACTCTGAAGCACCCAAGAGCGCTTTTTACTAGAAATAGTGCTCAGCTCGTCGAGAAAATGCGCTCTAAGCAATACAATTAAAAATGCTCATAAAACATAAACCAAACGTTGCAGGTGGTCATTTCTTTATGTGCAGTGATAAACTCGGCACTCTGAAGCACCCAAGAGCGCTTTTTACTTTGCCAACCTAACCAGAGTGACGGGAGAGGCACCATCCAGAAAACGTGCTCAGCTCGTCGAGAAAATGCGATTTAAGCAATACAACTAAAAATGCTTATAAAACATAAACCAAACGTTGCAGGTTGTCATTTCTTCATGCGCAGTGATAAACTCCGCACTCTGAAGGACCCAAGAGCGCTTTTTACTATGCCAACTTAACCACAGTGACGTGAGGCGACCGGGCGCGGACGCTAACTCACGCCCGGCAAGAGCGCTCGGAAGGCGGATAGGCTTTCACGGAAGTTCCGCCAGCAGGTCCGCGGGCCATTTAGGGTCCCATAAGTGACCGTGCGCGGTCTCTAACTCACGCCCGGCAGGAGTGCTCGGAGGGCGGATAGGCTTTCACGGAGGTCCCGCCAGCCGGTCCGCGGGCTATTTAGGGTCCCATAACTGACCGGGCGCGGTCTCAAACCCACGCCCGGCAGGAGTGCTCGGAGGGCGAATAGGCATTCACGGAGGTCCCGCCAGCCGGTCCGCGGGCTATTTAGGGTCCCATAACTGACCGGGCGCGGTCTCAAACTCAGGCCCGGCAGGAGTGCTCGGAGGGCGGATAGGCATTCACGGAAGTACCGCCAGCCGGTCCGCGGGCTATTTAGGGTCCCATAACTGACCGGGCGCGGTCTCAAACTCAGGCCCGGCAGGAGTGCTCGGAGGGCGGATAGGCATTCACGGAGGTCCCGCCAGCCGGTCCGCGGGCTATTTAGGGTCCCATAACTGACCGGGCGCGGTCTCTAACCCACGCCCGGCAGGAGTGCTCGGAGGGCGGATAGGCATTCACGGAGGTCCCGCCAGCAGGTCCGCGGGCCATTCAGGGTCCCATACATGACCGGGCGCGGTCTCTAACCCACGCCCGGCGGGAGTGCTCGGAGGGCGGATAGGCATCCACGGACGTCCCGCCAGCCGGTCCGCGGGCCATTCAGGGTCCCATACATGACCGGGCGCGGTCTCGAACTCAGGCCCGGCAGGAGTGCTCGGAGGGCGGATAGGCATTCACGGAGGTACCGCCAGCAGGTCCGGGGGCCATTTAGGGTCCCATAAGTGACCGGGCGCGGTCTCGAACTCACGCCCGGCAGGAGTGCTCGGAGGGCGGATAGGCTTTCACGGTGGTACCGCCAGCCGGTCCGCGGGCCATTTAGGGTCCCATAAGTGACCGGGCGCGGTCTCTAACCCACGCCCGGCAGGAGTGCTCGGAGGGCGGACAGGCTTTCACGGAGCTCCCGCCAGCAGGTCCGCGGGCCATTTAGGGTCCCATAAGTGACCGGGCGCGGTCTCGAACTCACGCCCGGCAGGAGTGCTCGGAGGGCGGATAGGCTTTCACGGTGGTACCGCCAGCCGGTCCGCGGGCCATTTAGGGTCCCATAAGTGACCGGGCGCGGTCTCTAACTCAGGCCCGGCAGGAGTGCTCGGACGGCGGATAGGCATTCACGGAGGTACCGCCAGCCGGTCCGCGGGCCAATTAGGGTCCCATAAGTGACCGGGCGCGGTCTCTAACCCACGCCCGGCAGGAGTGCTCGGAGGGCGGACAGGCTTTCACGGAGCTCCCGCCAGCCGGTCCGCGGGCCAAATAGGGTCCCATAAGGGACCGGGGGCGGACGCTAAACCACGCACTCAACTCGGCACTCTGAAGCACCCAAGAGCGCTTTTTACTAGAAAACGTGCTCAGCTCGTCGAGAAAATGCACTCTAAGCAGCACAATTAAAAATGCTTATAAAACATAAACCAAACGTTGCAGGTGGTCATTTCTTCATGCGCAGTGATAAACTCGGCACTCTGAAGCACCCAAGAGCGCTTTTTACTTTGCCAACCTAACCAGAGTGACGGGAGAGGCACCATCCAGAAAACGTGCTCAGCTCGTCGAGAAAATTCGATTTAAGCAATAAAACTAAAAATGCTTATAAAACATAAACCAAACGTTGCAGGTGGTCATTTCTGCATGCGCAGTGATAAACTGGGCACTCTGAAGCCCCCAAGAGCACTTTTTACTATGCCAACCTAACCAGAGTGACGGGAGAGGCACCATCCAGAAAACGTGCTCAGCTCGTCGAGAAAATGCGATTTAAGCAATAAAACAAAAAATGCTTATAAAACATAAACCAAACGTTGCAGGTGGTCATTTCTGCATGCGCAGTGATAAACCCGGCACTCTGAAGCACCCAAGAGCGCTTTTTACTAGAAATAGTGCTCAGCTCGTCGAGAAAATGCGCTCTAAGCAATACAATTAAAAATGCTCATAAAACATAAACCAAACGTTGCAGGTGGTCATTTCTTTATGTGCAGTGATAAACTCGGCACTCTGAAGCACCAT
>NW_023590242.1:0-42038 GCF_901709675.1 Syngnathus acus
CGTTGCAGGTGGTCATTTCTGCATGCGCAGTGATAAACTGGGCACTCTGAAGCCCCCAAGAGCACTTTTTACTATGCCAACCTAACCAGAGTGACGGGAGAGGCACCATCCAGAAAACATGCTCAGCTCGTCGAGAAAATGCGATTTAAGCAATAAAACAAAAAATGCTTATAAAACATAAACCAAACGTTGCAGGTGGTCATTTCTGCATGCGCAGTGATAAACCCGGCACTCTGAAGCACCCAAGAGCGCTTTTTACTAGAAAACGTGCTCAGCTCGTCGAGAACATGCGCTCTAAGCAATACAATTAAAAATGCTTATAAAACATAAACCAAACGTTGCAGGTGGTCATTTCTTCATGCGCAGTGATAAACTCTGCACTCTGAAGCACCCAAGAGCACTTTTTACTTTGCCAACCTAACCAGAGTGACGGGAGAGGCACCATCCAGAAAACGTGCTCAGCTCGTCGAGAAAATGCGATTTAAGCAATAAAACTAAAAATGCTTATAAAACATAAACCAAACGTTGCAGGTTGTCATTTCTTCATGCGCAGTGATAAACTCCGCACTCTGAAGGACCCAAGAGCGCTTTTTACTATGCCAACTTAACCAGAGTGACGTGAGGCGACCGGGCGCGGATGCTAACTCACGCCCGGCAAGAGCGCTCGGAAGGCGGATAGGCTTTCACGGAAGCCCCGCCAGCAGGTCCGCGGGCCATTTAGGGTCCCATAAGTGACCGTGCGCGGTCTCTAACTCACGCCCGGCAGGAGTGCTCGGAGGGCGGATAGGCTTTCACGGAGGTCCCGCCAGCCGGTCCGCGGGCTATTTAGGGTCCCATAACTGACCGGGCGCGGTCTCAAACTCAGGCCCGGCAGGAGTGCTCGGAGGGCGGATAGGCATTCACGGAGGTCCCGCCAGCCGGTCCGCGGGCTATTTAGGGTCCCATAACTGACCGGGCGCGGTCTCAAACTCAGGCCCGGCAGGAGTGCTCGGAGGGCGGATAGGCATTCACGGAGGTCCCGCCAGCCGGTCCGCGGGCTATTTAGGGTCCCATAACTGACCGGGCGCGGTCTCAAACTCAGGCCCGGCAGGAGTACTCGGAGGGCGGATAGGCATTCACGGAGGTCCCGCCAGCCGGTCCGCGGGCCATTCAGGGTCCCATACATGACCGGGCGCGGTCTCGAACTCAGGCCCGGCAGGAGTGCTCGGAGGGCGGACAGGCTTTCACGGAGCTCCCGCCAGCCGGTCCGCGGGCCAAATAGGGTCCCATAAGGGACCGGGGGCGGACGCTAAACCACGCACTCAACTCGGCACTCTGAAGCACCCAAGAGCGCTTTTTACTAGAAAACGTGCTCAGCTCGTCGAGAAAATGCACTCTAAGCAATACAATTAAAAATGCTTATAAAACATAAACCAAACGTTGCAGGTGGTCATTTCTTCATGCGCAGTGATAAACTCGGCACTCTGAAGCACCCAAGAGCGCTTTTTACTTTGCCAACCTAACCAGAGTGACGGGAGAGGCACCATCCAGAAAACGTGCTCAGCTCGTCGAGAAAATTCGATTTAAGCAATAAAACTAAAAATGCTTATAAAACATAAACCAAACGTTGCAGGTGGTCATTTCTGCATGCGCAGTGATAAACTGGGCACTCTGAAGCCCCCAAGAGCACTTTTTACTATGCCAACCTAACCAGAGTGACGGGAGAGGCACCATCCAGAAAACGTGCTCAGCTCGTCGAGAAAATGCGATTTAAGCAATAAAACAAAAAATGCTTATAAAACATAAACCAAACGTTGCAGGTGGTCATTTCTGCATGCGCAGTGATAAACCCGGCACTCTGAAGCACCCAAGAGCGCTTTTTACTAGAAAACGTGCTCAGCTCGTCGAGAAAATGCGCTCTAAGCCAGTGGTCCCCAACCACCGGGCCGAGGACCGGTACCGGTCCGTGGGTCACTTGGTACCGGGCCGCGGAGCCGCACAGGAAAAAAAAAAAAAAAAAAAAAAAAAAAGAAAATTTTTTTTTTTTTTTTCATTGACGATCAATTCATTCATGTTAAGACGCTCGTCCCGGTCACGTGACATGTTTCCCCAGTCGACCCCGCAAAGCTAGCAAAAATGAGTAAGAATTTATTTTGAAAAATATAAAAAATTTGGCGAATCTCTCCCAATTACATCTGTCGGTGCATCTGAAAAATAAGGACTCTTGACACAGGGCGCTCGTCTCGGTCACGTGACATGTCACCACAGTCAAGCCCGCGAGGCAAGCAAAAATGAGCAAGAAACAGAGAAGTTTGGAAAGCTTCTTCGGAAAGGGAAAAACGTCCAATGAGGACACTGAAGAAGAAGAGGCTACGACTTCTCAGAAAAGGAAAGCTGCATTTAAAAGAACATTTCTGGAGTCCTACTTAAAATATGGATTTATCGCCACAGGTGACTCTGACGCGCCAAGTGCACTCCGCATATGTGGTGAAAGGCTAGCTAACGAGGCAATGAAGCCTTCAAACCTGCTTCGGCACATGGAGACCAAGCATCCTGCATTTAAAGACAAACCTTAACCACTTCGGGTGTCATTGTCTCCGATTACGCCTAGATGGGAACGGCTCATTTCTGAGAAAAGAGCTCGGTGCTCCCACTAATTCAACGTTTTATTTTTATGTGGTTTATATTTGTTTTTATGCCAGTCGTATCATTTTATTTCATCCTATTTATATATATAAATATTTAAATAATAATTATATAAATATATTTATTTATATAAAGGCCGGTCCGCGAAAATATTTCTGACACGTAACCGGTCCGTGGTGAAAAAAAGGTTGGGGACCACTGCTCTAAGCAATACAATTAAAAATGCTCATAAAACATAAACCAAACGTTGCAGGTGGTCATTTCTTCATGTGCAGTGATAAACTCGGCACTCTGAAGCACCCAAGAGCGCTTTTTACTTTGCCAACCTAACCAGAGTGAGGGGAGAGGCACCATCCAGAAAACGTGCTCAGCTCGTCGAGAAAATGCGATTTAAGCAATAAAACTAAAAATGCTTATAAAACATAAACCAAACGTTGCAGGTGGTCATTTCTGCATGCGCAGTGATAAACTGGGCACTCTGAAGCCCCCAAGAGCACTTTTTACTATGCCAACCTAACCAGAGTGACGGGAGAGGCACCATCCAGAAAACGTGCTCAGCTCGTCGAGAAAATGCGATTTAAGCAATAAAACAAAAAATGCTTATAAAACATAAACCAAACGTTGCAGGTGGTCATTTCTGCATGCGCAGTGATAAACCCGGCACTCTGAAGCACCCAAGAGCGCTTTTTACTAGAAATAGTGCTCAGCTCGTCGAGAAAATGCGCTCTAAGCAATACAATTAAAAATGCTCATAAAACATAAACCAAACGTTGCAGGTGGTCATTTCTTTATGTGCAGTGATAAACTCGGCACTCTGAAGCACCCAAGAGCGCTTTTTACTTTGCCAACCTAACCAGAGTGACGGGAGAGGCACCATCCAGAAAACGTGCTCAGCTCGTCGAGAAAATGCGATTTAAGCAATAAAACTAAAAATGCTTATAAAACATAAACCAAACGTTGCAGGTGGTAAATTCTGCATGCGCAGTGATAAACTGGGCACTCTGAAGCCCCCAAGAGCGCTTTTTACTATGCCAACCTAACCAGAGTGACGGGAGAGGCACCATCCAGAAAACGTGCTCAGCTCGTCGAGAAAATGCGATTTAAGCAATAAAACAAAAAATGCTTATAAAACATAAACCAAACGTTGCAGGTGGTCATTTCTGCATGCGCAGTGATAAACCCGGCACTCTGAAGCACCCAAGAGCGCTTTTTACTAGAAATAGTGCTCAGCTCGTCGAGAAAATGCGCTCTAAGCAATACAATTAAAAATGCTCATAAAACATAAACCAAACGTTGCAGGTGGTCATTTCTTTATGTGCAGTGATAAACTCGGCACTCTGAAGCACCCAAGAGCGCTTTTTACTTTGCCAACCTAACCAGAGTGACGGGAGAGGCACCATCCAGAAAACGTGCTCAGCTCGTCGAGTAAATGCGATTTAAGCAATAAAACTAAAAATGCTTATAAAACATAAACCAAACGTTGCAGGTTGTCATTTCTTCATGCGCAGTGATAAACTCTGCACTCTGAAGGACCCCAAGAGCGCTTTTTACTATGCCAACTTAACCAGAGTGACGTGAGGCGACCGGGCGCGGACGCTAACTCACGCCCGGCAAGAGCGCTCGGAAGGCGGATAGGCTTTCACGGAAGCCCCGCCAGCAGGTCCGCGGGCCATTTAGGGTCCCATAAGTGACCGTGCGCGGTCTCTAACTCACGCCCGGCAGGAGTGCTCGGAAGGCGGATAGGCATCCACGGACGTCCCTCCAGCCGGTCCGCGGGCCATTCAGGGTCCCATACATGACCGGGCGCGGTCTCGAACTCAGGCCCGGCAGGAGTGCTCGGAGGGCGGATAGGCATTCACGGAGGTACCGCCAGCAGGTCCGCGGGCCATTTAGGGTCCCATAAGTGACCGGGCGCGGTCTCGAACTCACGCCCGGCAGGAGTGCTCGGAGGGCGGATAGGCTTTCACGGTGGTACCGCCAGCCGGTCCGCGGGCCATTTAGGGTCCCATAAGTGACCGGGCGCGGTCTCTAACCCACGCCCGGCAGGAGTGCTCGGAGGGCGGACAGGCTTTCACGGAGCTCCCGCCAGCCGGTCCGCGGGCCATTTAGGGTCCCATAAGTGACCGGGCGCGGTCTCGAACTCACGCCCGGCAGGAGTGCTCGGAGGGCGGATAGGCTTTCACGGTGGTACCGCCAGCCGGTCCGCGGGCCATTTAGGGTCCCATAAGTGACCGGGCGCGGTCTCTAACTTAGGCCCGGCAGGAGTGCTCGGACGGTGGATAGGCATTCACGGAGGTACCGCCAGCCGGTCCGCGGGCTATTTAGGGTCCCATAACTGACCGGGCGCGGTCTCAAACCCACGCCCGGCAGGAGTGCTCGGAGGGCGGATAGGCATTCACGGAGGTCCCGCCAGCCGGTCCGCGGGCTATTTAGGGTCCCATAACTGACCGGGCGCGGTCTCAAACTCAGGCCCGGCAGGAGTGCTCGGAGGGCGGATAGGCATTCACGGAGGTCCCGCCAGCCGGTCCGCGGGCCATTCAGGGTCCCATACATGACCGGGCGCGGTCTCTAACCCACGCCCGGCGGGAGTGCTCGGAGGGCGGATAGGCATCCACGGACGTCCCTCCAGCCGGTCCGCGGGCCATTCAGGGTCCCATACATGACCGGGCGCGGTCTCGAACTCAGGCCCGGCAGGAGTGCTCGGAGGGCGGATAGGCATTCACGGAGGTACCGCCAGCAGGTCCGCGGGCCATTTAGGGTCCCATAAGTGACCGGGCGCGGTCTCGAACTCACGCCCGGCAGGAGTGCTCGGAGGGCGGATAGGCTTTCACGGTGGTACCGCCAGCCGGTCCGCGGGCCATTTAGGGTCCCATAAGTGACCGGGCGCGGTCTCTAACCCACGCCCGGCAGGAGTGCTCGGAGGGCGGACAGGCTTTCACGGAGCTCCCGCCAGCCGGTCCGCGGGCCATTTAGGGTCCCATAAGTGACCGGGCGCGGTCTCGAACTCACGCCCGGCAGGAGTGCTCGGAGGGCGGATAGGCTTTCACGGTGGTACCGCCAGCCGGTCCGCGGGCCAAATAGGGTCCCATAAGGGACCGGGGGCGGACGCTAAACCACGCACTCAACTCGGCACTCTGAAGCACCCAAGAGCGCTTTTTACTAGAAAACGTGCTCAGCTCGTCGAGAAAATGCACTCTAAGCAATACAATTAAAAATGCTTATAAAACATAAACCAAACGTTGCAGGTGGTCATTTCTTCATGCGCAGTGATAAACTCGGCACTCTGAAGCACCCAAGAGCGCTTTTTACTTTGCCAACCTAACCAGAGTGACGGGAGAGGCACCATCCAGAAAACGTGCTCAGCTCGTCGAGAAAATTCGATTTAAGCAATAAAACTAAAAATGCTTATAAAACATAAACCAAACGTTGCAGGTGGTCATTTCTGCATGCGCAGTGATAAACTGGGCACTCTGAAGCCCCCAAGAGCACTTTTTACTATGCCAACCTAACCAGAGTGACGGGAGAGGCACCATCCAGAAAACGTGCTCAGCTCGTCGAGAAAATGCGATTTAAGCAATAAAACAAAAAATGCTTATAAAACATAAACCAAACGTTGCAGGTGGTCATTTCTGCATGCACAGTGATAAACCCGGCACTCTGAAGCACCCAAGAGCGCTTTTTACTAGAAATAGTGCTCAGCTCGTCGAGAAAATGCGCTCTAAGCAATACAATTAAAAATGCTCATAAAACATAAACCAAACGTTGCAGGTGGTCATTTCTTTATGTGCAGTGATAAACTCGGCACTCTGAAGCACCCAAGAGCGCTTTTTACTTTGCCAACCTAACCAGAGTGACGGGAGAGGCACCATCCAGAAAACGTGCTCAGCTCGTCGAGAAAATGCGATTTAAGCAATAAAACTAAAAATGCTTATAAAACTTAAACCAAACGTTGCAGGTGGTCTTTTCTGCATGCGCAGTGATAAACCCGGCACTCTGAAGCACCCAAGAGCGCTTTTTACTAGAAATAGTGCTCAGCTCGTCGAGAAAATGCGCTCTAAGCAATACAATTAAAAATGCTCATAAAACATAAACCAAACGTTGCAGATGGTCATTTCTTTATGTGCAGTGATAAACTCGGCACTCTGAAGCACCCAAGAGCGCTTTTTACTTTGCCAACCTAACCAGAGTGACGGGAGAGGCACCATCCAGAAAACGTGCTCAGCTCGTCGAGAAAATGCGATTTAAGCAATAAAACTAAAAATGCTTATAAAACATAAACCAAACGTTGCAGGTGGTCATTTCTGCATGCGCAGTGATAAACTGGGCACTCTGAAGCCCCCAAGAGCACTTTTTACTATGCCAACCTAACCAGAGTGACGGGAGAGGCACCATCCAGAAAACGTGCTCAGCTCGTCGAGAAAATGCGATTTAAGCAATAAAACAAAAAATGCTTATAAAACATAAACCAAATGTTGCAGGTGGTCATTTCTGCATGCGCAGTGATAAACCCGGCACTCTGAAGCACCCAAGATCGCTTTTTACTAGAAAACGTGCTCAGCTCGTCGAGAAAATGCGCTCTAAGCAATACAATTAAAAATGCTCATAAAACATAAACCAAACGTTGCAGGTGGTCATTTCTTCATGTGCAGTGATAAACTCGGCACTCTGAAGCACCCAAGAGCGCTTTTTACTTTGCCAACCTAACCAGAGTGACGGGAGAGGCACCATCCAGAAAACGTGCTCAGCTCGTCGAGAAAATGCGATTTAAGCAATAAAACTAAAAATGCTTATAAAACATAAACCAAACGTTGCAGGTGGTCATTTCTGCATGCGCAGTGATAAACTGGGCACTCTGAAGCCCCCAAGAGCACTTTTTACTATGCCAACCTAACCAGAGTGACGGGAGAGGCACCATCCAGAAAACGTGCTCAGCTCGTCGAGAAAATGCGATTTAAGCAATAAAACAAAAAATGCTTATAAAACATAAACCAAACGTTGCAGGTGGTCATTTCTGCATGCGCAGTGATAAACCCGGCACTCTGAAGCACCCAAGAGCGCTTTTTACTAGAAAACGTGCTCAGCTCGTCGAGAAAATGCGCTCTAAGCAATACAATTAAAAATGCTCATAAAACATAAACCAAACGTTGCAGGTGGTCATTTCTTCATGTGCAGTGATAAACTCGGCACTCTGAAGCACCCAAGAGCGCTTTTTACTTTGCCAACCTAACCAGAGTGACGGGAGAGGCACCATCCAGAAAACGTGCTCAGCTCGTCGAGAAAATGCGATTTAAGCAATAAAACTAAAAATGCTTATAAAACATAAACCAAACGTTGCAGGTGGTCATTTCTGCATGCGCAGTGATAAACTGGGCACTCTGAAGCCCCAAGAGCACTTTTTACTATGCCAACCTAACCAGAGTGACGGGAGAGGCACCATCCAGAAAACGTGCTCAGCTCGTCGAGAAAATGCGATTTAAGCAATAAAACAAAAAATGCTTATAAAACATAAACCAAACGTTGCAGGTGGTCATTTCTGCATGCGCAGTGATAAACCCGGCACTCTGAAGCACCCAAGAGCGCTTTTTACTAGAAATAGTGCTCAGCTCGTCGAGAAAATGCGCTCTAAGCAATACAATTAAAAATGCTCATAAAACATAAACCAAACGTTGCAGGTGGTCATTTCTTTATGTGCAGTGATAAACTCGGCACTCTGAAGCACCCAAGAGCGCTTTTTACTTTGCCAACCTAACCAGAGTGACGGGAGAGGCACCATCCAGAAAACGTGCTCAGCTCGTCGAGAAAATGCGATTTAAGCAATAAAACTAAAAATGCTTATAAAACATAAACCAAACGTTGCAGGTGGTCATTTCTGCACGCGCAGTGATAAACTGGGCACTCTGAAGCCCCCAAGAGCACTTTTTACTATGCCAACCTAACCAGAGTGACGGGAGAGGCACCATCCAGAAAACGTGCTCAGCTCGTCGAGAAAATGCGATTTAAGCAATAAAACAAAAAATGCTTATAAAACATAAACCAAACGTTGCAGGTGGTCATTTCTGCATGCGCAGTGATAAACCCGGCACTCTGAAGCACCCAAGAGCGCTTTTTACTAGAAAACGTGCTCAGCTCGTCGAGAACATGCGCTCTAAGCAATACAATTAAAAATGCTTATAAAACATAAACCAAACGTTGCAGGTGGTCATTTCTTCATGCGCAGTGATAAACTCTGCACTCTGAAGCACCCAAGAGCACTTTTTACTTTGCCAACCTAACCAGAGTGACGGGAGAGGCACCATCCAGAAAACGTGCTCAGCTCGTCGAGAAAATGCGATTTAAGCAATAAAACTAAAAATGTTTATAAAACATAAACCAAACGTTGCAGGTTGTCATTTCTTCATGCGCAGTGATAAACTCCGCACTCTGAAGGACCCAAGAGCGCTTTTTACTATGCCAACTTAACCAGAGTGACGTGAGGCGACCGGGCGCGGACGCTAACTCACGCCCGGCAAGAGCGCTCGGAAGGCGGATAGGCTTTCACGGAAGCCCCGCCAGCAGGTCCGCGGGCCATTTAGGGTCCCATAAGTGACCGTGCGCGGTCTCTAACTCACGCCCGGCAGGAGTGCTCGGAGGGCGGATAGGCTTTCACGGAGGTACCGCCAGCCGGTCCGCGGGCTATTTAGGGTCCCATAACTGACCGGGCGCGGTCTCAAACCCACGCCCGGCAGGAGTGCTCGGAGGGCGGATAGGCATTCACGGAGGTCCCGCCAGCCGGTCCGCGGGCTATTTAGGGTCCCATAACTGACCGGGCGCGGTCTCAAACTCAGGCCCGGCAGGAGTGCTCGGAGGGCGGATAGGCATTCACGGAGGTCCCGCCAGCCGGTCCGCGGGCTATTTAGGGTCCCATAACTGACCGGGCGCGGTCTCAAACTCAGGCCCGGCAGGAGTGCTCGGAGGGCGGATAGGCATTCACGGAGGTCCCGCCAGCCGGTCCGCGGGCTATTTAGGGTCCCATAACTGACCGGGCGCGGTCTCAAACTCAGGCCCGGCAGGAGTGCTCGGAGGGCGGATAGGCATTCACGGAGGTCCCGCCAGCCGGTCCGCGGGCTATTTAGGGTCCCATAACTGACCGGGCGCGGTCTCTAACCCACGCCCGGCAGGAGTGCTCGGAGGGCGGATAGGCATTCACGGAGGTCCCGCCAGCCGGTCCGCGGGCCATTCAGGGTCCCATACATGACCGGGCGCGGTCTCTAACCCACGCCCGGCGGGAGTGCTCGGAGGGCGGATAGGCATCCACGGACGTCCCGCCAGCCGGTCCGCGGGCCATTCAGGGTCCCATACATGACCGGGCGCGGTCTCGAACTCAGGCCCGGCAGGAGTGCTCGGAGGGCGGATAGGCATTCACGGAGGTACCGCCAGCAGGTCCGCGGGCCATTTCGGGTCCCATAAGTGACCGGGCGCGGTCTCGAACTCACGCCCGGCAGGAGTGCTCGGAGGGCGGATAGGCTTTCACGGTGGTACCGCCAGCCGGTCCGCAGGCCATTTAGGGTCCCATAAGTGACCGGGCGCGGTCTCTAACCCACGCCCGGCAGGAGTGCTCGGAGGGCGGACAGGCTTTCACGGAGCTCCCGCCAGCCGGTCCGCGGGCCATTTAGGGTCCCATAAGTGACCGGGCGCGGTCTCGAACTCACGCCCGCAGGAGTGCTCGGAGGGCGGATAGGCTTTCACGGTGGTACCGCCAGCCGGTCCGCGGGCCATTTAGGGTCCCATAAGTGACCGGGCGCGGTCTCTAACTCAGGCCCGGCAGGAGTGCTCGGACGGCGGATAGGCATTCACGGAGGTACCGCCAGCCGGTCCGCGGGCCAATTAGGGTCCCATAAGTGACCGGGCGCGGTCTCTAACCCACGCCCGGCAGGAGTGCTCGGAGGGCGGACAGGCTTTCACGGAGCTCCCGCCAGCCGGTCCGCGGGCCAAATAGGGTCCCATAAGGGACCGGGGGCGGACGCTAAACCACGCACTCAACTCGGCACTCTGAAGCACCCAAGAGCGCTTTTTACTAGAAAACGTGCTCAGCTCGTCGAGAAAATGCACTCTAAGCAATACAATTAAAAATGCTTATAAAACATAAACCAAACGTTGCAGGTGGTCATTTCTTCATGCGCAGTGATAAACTCGGCACTCTGAAGCACCCAAGAGCGCTTTTTACTTTGCCAACCTAACCAGAGTGACGGGAGAGGAACCATCCAGAAAACGTGCTCAGCTCGTCGAGAAAATTCGATTTAAGCAATAAAACTAAAAATGCTTATAAAACATAAACCAAACGTTGCAGGTGGTCATTTCTGCATGCGCAGTGATAAACTGGGCACTCTGAAGCCCCCAAGAGCACTTTTTACTATGCCAACCTAACCAGAGTGACGGGAGAGGCACCATCCAGAAAACGTGCTCAGCTCGTCGAGAAAATGCGATTTAAGCAATAAAACAAAAAATGCTTATAAAACATAAACCAAACGTTGCAGGTGGTCATTTCTGCATGCGCAGTGATAAACCCGGCACTCTGAAGCACCCAAGAGCGCTTTTTACTAGAAAACGTGCTCAGCTCGTCGAGAAAATGCGCTCTAAGCAATACAATTAAAAATGCTCATAAAACATAAACCAAACGTTGCAGGTGGTCATTTCTTCATGTGCAGTGATAAACTCGGCACTCTGAAGCACCCAAGAGCGCTTTTTACTTTGCCAACCTAACCAGAGTGACGGGAGAGGCACCATCCAGAAAACGTGCTCAGCTCGTCGAGAAAATGCGATTTAAGCAATAAAACTAAAAATGCTTATAAAACATAAACCAAACGTTGCAGGTGGTCATTTCTGCATGCGCAGTGATAAACTGGGCACTCTGAAGCCCCCAAGAGCACTTTTTACTATGCCAACCTAACCAGAGTGACGGGAGAGGCACCATCCAGAAAACGTGCTCAGCTCGTCGAGAAAATGCGATTTAAGCAATAAAACAAAAAATGCTTATAAAACATAAACCAAACGTTGCAGGTGGTCATTTCTGCATGCGCAGTGATAAACCCGGCACTCTGAAGCACCCAAGAGCGCTTTTTACTAGAAATAGTGCTCAGCTCGTCGAGAAAATGCGCTCTAAGCAATACAATCAAAAATGCTCATAAAACATAAACCAAACGTTGCAGGTGGTCATTTCTTTATGTGCAGTGATAAACTCGGCACTCTGAAGCACCCAAGAGCGCTTTTTACTTTGCCAACCTAACCAGAGTGACGGGAGAGGCACCATCCAGAAAACGTGCTCAGCTCGTCGAGAAAATGCGATTTAAGCAATAAAACTAAAAATGCTTATAAAACATAAACCAAACGTTGCAGGTGGTCATTTCTGCATGCGCAGTGATAAACTGGGCACTCTGAAGCCCCCAAGAGCACTTTTTACTATGCCAACCTAACCAGAGTGACGGGAGAGGCACCATCCAGAAAACGTGCTCAGCTCGTCGAGAAAATGCGATTTAAGCAATAAAACAAAAAATGCTTATAAAACATAAACCAAACGTTGCAGGTGGTCATTTCTGCATGCGCAGTGATAAACCCGGCACTCTGAAGCACCCAAGAGCGCTTTTTACTAGAAAACGTGCTCAGCTCGTCGAGAACATGCGCTCTAAGCAATACAATTAAAAATGCTTATAAAACATAAACCAAACGTTGCAGGTGGTCATTTCTTCATGCGCAGTGATAAACTCTGCACTCTGAAGCACCCAAGAGCACTTTTTACTTTGCCAACCTAACCAGAGTGACGGGAGAGGCACCATCCAGAAAACGTGCTCAGCTCGTCGAGAAAATGCGATTTAAGCAATAAAACTAAAAATGCTTATAAAACATAAACCAAACGTTGCAGGTGGTCATTTCTGCATGCGCAGTGATAAACTGGGCACTCTGAAGCCCCCAAGAGCACTTTTTACTATGCCAACCTAACCAGAGTGACGGGAGAGGCACCATCCAGAAAACGTGCTCAGCTCGTCGAGAAAATGCGATTTAAGCAATAAAACAAAAAATGCTTATAAAACATAAACCAAACGTTGCAGGTGGTCATTTCTGCATGCGCAGTGATAAACCCGGCACTCTGAAGCACCCAAGAGCGCTTTTAACTAGAAAACGTGCTCAGCTCGTCGAGAAAATGCGCTCTAAGCAATACAATTAAAAATGCTCATAAAACATAAACCAAACGTTGCAGGTGGTCATTTCTTTATGTGCAGTGATAAACTCGGCACTCTGAAGCACCCAAGAGCGCTTTTTACTTTGCCAACCTAACCAGAGTGACGGGAGAGGCACCATCCAGAAAACGTGCTCAGCTCGTCGAGAAAATGCGATTTAAGCAATAAAACAAAAAATGCTTATAAAACATAAACCAAACGTTGCAGGTGGTCATTTCTGCATGCGCAGTGATAAACTGGGCACTCTGAAGCCCCCAAGAGCACTTTTTACTATGCCAACCTAACCAGAGTGACGGGAGAGCCACCATCCAGAAAACGTGCTCAGCTCGTCGAGAAAAATGCGATTTAAGCAATAAAATTAAAAATGCTTATAAAACATAAACCAAACGTTGCAGGTGGTCATTTCTTCATGCGCAGTGATAAACTCGGCACTCTGAAGCACCCAAGAGCGCTTTTAACTAGAAAACGTGCTCAGCTCGTCGAGAAAATGCGCTCTAAGCAATACAATTAAAAATGCTCATAAAACATAAACCAAACGTTGCAGGTGGTCATTTCTTCATGTGCAGTGATAAACTCGGCACTCTGAAGCACCCAAGAGCGCTTTTTACTTTTCCAACCTAACCAGAGTGACGGGAGAGGCACCATCCAGAAAACGTGCTCAGCTCATCGAGAAAATGCGATTTAAGCAATAAAACTAAAAATGCTTATAAAACATAAACCAAACGTTGCAGGTGGTCATTTCTGCATGCGCAGTGATAAACTGGGCACTCTGAAGCCCTCAAGAGCACTTTTTACTATGCCAACCTAACCAGAGTGACGGGAGAGGCACCATCCAGAAAACGTGCTCAGCTCGTCGAGAAAATGCGATTTAAGCAATAAAATTAAAAATGCTTATAAAACATAAACCAAACGTTGCAGGTGGTCATTTCTTCATGCGCAGTGATAAACTCGGCACTCTGAAGCACCCAAGAGCGCTTTTAACTAGAAAACGTGCTCAGCTCGTCGAGAAAATGCGCTCTAAGCAATACAATTAAAAATGCTCATAAAACATAAACCAAACGTTGCAGGTGGTCATTTCTTCATGTGCAGTGATAAACTCGGCACTCTGAAGCACCCAAGAGCGCTTTTTACTTTTCCAACCTAACCAGAGTGACGGGAGAGGCACCATCCAGAAAACGTGCTCAGCTCATCGAGAAAATGCGATTTAAGCAATAAAACTAAAAATGCTTATAAAACATAAACCAAACGTTGCAGGTGGTCATTTCTGCATGCGCAGTGATAAACTGGGCACTCTGAAGCCCCCAAGAGCACTTTTTACTATGCCAACCTAACCAGAGTGACGGGAGAGGCACCATCCAGAAAACGTGCTCAGCTCGTCGAGAAAATGCGATTTAAGCAATAAAACAAAAAATGCTTATAAAACATAAACCAAACGTTGCAGGTGGTCATTTCTGCATGCGCAGTGATAAACCCGGCACTCTGAAGCACCCAAGAGCGCTTTTTACTAGAAAACGTGCTCAGCTCGTCGAGAACATGCGCTCTAAGCAATACAATTAAAAATGCTTATAAAACATAAACCAAACGTTGCAGGTGGTCATTTCTTCATGCGCAGTGATAAACTCTGCACTCTGAAGCACCCAAGAGCACTTTTTACTTTGCCAACCTAACCAGAGTGACGGGAGAGGCACCATCCAGAAAACGTGCTCAGCTCGTCGAGAAAATGCGATTTAAGCAATAAAACTAAAAATGCTTATAAAACATAAACCAAACGTTGCAGGTTGTCATTTCTTCATGCGCAGTGATAAACTCCGCACTCTGAAGGACCCAAGAGCGCTTTTTACTATGCCAACTTAACCAGAGTGACGTGAGGCTACCGGGCGCGGACGCTAACTCACGCCCGGCAAGAGCGCTCGGAAGGCGGATAGGCTTTCACGGAAGCCCCGCCAGCAGGTCCGCGGGCCATTTAGGGTCCCATAAGTGACCGTGCGCGGTCTCTAACTCACGCCCGGCAGGAGTGCTCGGAGGGCGGATAGGCTTTCACGGAGGTCCCGCCAGCCGGTCCGCGGGCTATTTAGGGTCCCATAACTGACCGGGCGCGGTCTCAAACCCACGCCCGGCAGGAGTGCTCGGAAGGCGGATAGGCATTCACGGAGGTCCCGCCAGCCGGTCCGCGGGCCATTCAGGGTCCCATACATGACCGGGCGCGGTCTCTAACCCACGCCCGGCGGGAGTGCTCGGAGGGCGGATAGGCATCCACGGACGTCCCGCCAGCAGGTCCGCGGGCCATTCAGGGTCCCATACATGACCGGGCGCGGTCTCTAACTCAGGCCCGGCAGGAGTGCTCGGAGGGCGGATAGGCATTCACGGAGGTCCCGCCAGCAGGTCCGCGGGCTATTTAGGGTCCCATAACTGACCGGGCGCGGTCTCTAACTCAGGCCCGGCAGGAGTGCTCGGAGGGCGGATAGGCATTCACGGAGGTCCCGCCAGCCGGTCCGCGGGCCATTTAGGGTCCCATACGTGACCGGGCGCGGTCTCTAAGTCAGGCCCGGCAGGAGTGCTCGGAGGGCGGATAGGCATTCACGGAGGTCCCGCCAGCCGGTCCGCGGGCCATTTAGGGTCCCATACGTGACCGGGCGCGGTCTCTAAGTCAGGCCCGGCAGGAGTGCTCGGAGGGCGGATAGGCATTCACGGAGGTCCCGCCAGCCGGTCCGCGGGCCATTCAGGGTCCCATACATGACCGGGCGCGGTCTCTAACTCAGGACCGGCAGGAGTGCTCGGAGGGCGGATAGGCATTCACGGAGGTCCCGCCAGCCGGTCCGCGGGCCATTTAGGGTCCCATACGTGACCGGGCGCGGTCTCTAACTCAGGCCCGGCAGGAGTGCTCGGAGGGCGGATAGGCATTCACGGAGGTCCCGCCAGCCGGTCCGCGGGCCATTCAGGGTCCCATACATGACCGGGCGCGGTCTCTAACTCAGGCCCGGCAGGAGTGCTCGGAGGGCGGATAGGCATTCACGGAGGTCCCGCCAGCCGGTCCGCGGGCCAATTAGGGTCCCATAACTGACCGGGCGCGGTCTCTAACCCACGCCCGGCAGGAGTGCTCGGAGGGCGGACAGGCTTTCACGGAGCTCCCGCCAGCCGGTCCGCGGGCCAAATAGGGTCCCATAAGGGACCGGGGGCGGACGCTAAACCACGCACTCAACTCGGCACTCTGAAGCACCCAAGAGCGCTTTTTACTAGAAAACGTGCTCAGCTCGTCGAGAAAATGCGCTCTAAGCAATACAATTAAAAATGCTTATAAAACATAAACCAAACGTTGCAGGTGGTCATTTCTTCATGCGCAGTGATAAACTCGGCACTCTGAAGCACCCAAGAGCGCTTTTTACTTTGCCAACCTAACCAGAGTGACGGGAGAGGCACCATCCAGAAAACGTGCTCAGCTCGTCGAGAAAATGCGATTTAAGCAATAAAACAAAAAATGCTTATAAAACATAAACCAAACGTTGCAGGTGGTCATTTCTGCATGCGCAGTGATAAACTCGGCACTCTGAAGCACCCAAGAGCGCTTTTTACTAGAAAACGTGCTCAGCTCGTCGAGAAAATGCGCTCTAAGCAATACAATTAAAAATGCTTATAAAACATAAACCAAACGTTGCAGGTGGTCATTTCTTCATGCGCAGTGATAAACTCGGCACTCTGAAGCACCCAAGAGCACTTTTTACTTTGCCAACTGTTTGGGTGGTGTTCACTCTAACTAATTTTGCAAGAACCACACTGGAGACAAGTTAGTCGTTTCAGACACCTGCAGGCGGAGAGTTCACTCGTCGCTGTGCTTACAGCGACGGTCGAATGAAGTCTGAAGTCAGGCCTCATCAGGTGCATATTTATTGAGAAGAAACACAGTGGGGTTGAAAGTGGGGGTGTGAGAACCCAGGATGGGGTGAAGACGCTCCCCTGCTGATCAAAGCATAGCAGGGGGCCTTTTACGACTTTGTGGAAACAAAGCAACTTTGATTGCTTCCTCTCCAGCTAGTCAATCAGGTGAAAATATCTTAGCACTTTGGTCTACTACTTTTGGTAAGACAGGACAAGCTAGGTAAATTATTACAGGTTACATTCCAACATAATCATACGATGAAGATATTCTGCAAACCCTAACACCAACCTTAACCAGAGTGACGGGAGAGGCACCATCCAGAAAACGTGCTCAGCTCGTCGAGAAAATGCGATTTAAGCAATAAAACTAAAAATGCTTATAAAACATAAACCAAACGTTGCAGGTGGTCATTTCTTCATGCGCAGTGATAAACTCGGCACTCTGAAGCCCCCAAGAGCGCTTTTTACTACGCCAACCTAACCAGAGTGACGGGAGAGGCACCATCCAGAAAACGTGCTCAGCTCGTCGAGAAAATGCGATTTAAGCAATAAAACTAAAAATGCTTATAAAACATAAACCAAACGTTGCAGGTGGTCATTTCTTCATGCGCAGTGATAAACTCGGCACTCTGAAGCACCCAAGAGCGCTTTTAACTAGAAAACGTGCTCAGCTCGTCGAGAAAATGCGCTCTAAGCAATACAATTAAAAATGCTCATAAAACATAAACCAAACGTTGCAGGTGGTCATTTCTTCATGTGCAGTGATAAATTCGGCACTCTGAAGCACCCAAGAGCGCTTTTAACTAGAAAACGTGCTCAGCTCGTCGAGAAAATGCGCTCTAAGCAATACAATTAAAAATGCTCATAAAACATAAACCAAACGTTGCAGGTGGTCATTTCTTCATGTGCAGTGATAAACTCGGCACTCTGAAGCACCCAAGTGCGCTTTTTACTTTGCCAACCTAACCAGAGTGACGGGAGAGGCACCATCCAGAAAACGTGCGCAGCTCGTCGAGAAAATGCGATTTAAGCAATAAAACTAAAAATGCTTATAAAACATAAACCAAACGTTGCAGGTGGTAATTTCTGCATGCGCAGTGATAAACTGGGCACTCTGAAGCCCCCAAGAGCACTTTTTACTACGCCAACCTAACCAGAGTGACGGGAGAGGCACCATCCAGAAAACGTGCTCAGCTCGTCGAGAAAATGCTATTTAAGCAATAAAACTAAAAATGCTTATAAAACATAAACCAAACGTTGCAGGTGGTCATTTCTTCATGCGCAGTGATAAACTCGGCACTCTCAAGCCCCCAAGAGCGCTTTTTACTATGCCAACCTAACCAGAGTGACGGGAGAGCCACCATCCAGAAAACGTGCTCAGCTCGTCGAGAAAATGCGAATTAAGCAATAAAATTAAAAATGCTTATAAAACATAAACCAAACGTTGCAGGTGGTCATTTCTTCATGCTCAGTGATAAACTCGGCACTCTGAAGCACCCAAGAGCGCTTTTTACTAGAAAACGTGCTCAGCTCGTCGAGAAAATGCGCTCTAAGCAATACAATTAAAAATGCTCATAAAACATAAACCAAACGTTGCAGGTGGTCATTTCTTCATGTGCAGTGATAAACTCGGCACTCTGAAGCACCCAAGAGCGCTTTTAACTAGAAAACGTGCTCAGCTCGTCGAGAAAATGCGCTCTAAGCAATACAATTAAAAATGCTCATAAAACATAAACCAAACGTTGCAGGTGGTCATTTTTTCATGCGCAGTGATAAACTCGGCACTCTCAAGCCCCCAAGAGCGCTTTTTACTATGCCAACCTAACTAGAGTGACGGGAGAGCCACCATCCAGAAAACGTGCTCAGCTCGTCGAGAAAATGCGATTTAAGCAATAAAATTAAAAATGCTTATAAAACATAAACCAAACGTTGCAGGTGGTCATTTCTTCATGCGCAGTGATAAACTCGGCACTCTGAAGCACCCAAGAGCACTTTTTACTTTGCCAACCTAACCAGAGTGACGGGAGAGGCACCATCCAGAAAACGTGCTCAGCTCGTCGAGAAAATGCGCTCTAAGCAATACAATTAAAAATGCTTATAAAACATAAACCAAACGTTGCAGGTGGTCATTTCTTCATGCGCAGTGATAAACTTGGCACTCTGAAGCACCCAGGAGCACTTTTTACTTTGCCAACCTAACCAGAGTGACGGGAGAGCCACCATCCAGAAAACGTGCTCAGCTCGTCGAGAAAATGCGATTTAAGCAATAAAACTAAAAATGCTTATAAGACATAAACCGAACGTTGCAGGTGGTCATTTCTTCATGCGCAGTGATAAACTCGGCACTCTGAAGCCCCCAAGAGCGCTTTTTACTATGCCAACCTAACCAGAGTGACGGGAGAGCCACCATCCAGAAAACGTGCTCAGCTCGTCGAGAAAATGCGATTTAAGCAATAAAATTAAAAATGCTTATAAAACATAAACCAAACGTTGCAGGTGGTCATTTCTTCATGCGCAATGATAAACTCGGCACTCTGAAGCACCCAAGAGCACTTATTACTTTGCCAACCTCACCAGAGTGACGGGAGAGGCACCATTCAGAAAACGTGCTAAGCTCGTCGAGAAAATGCGATTTAAGCAATAAAACTAAAAATGCTTATAAAACATAAACCAAACGTTGCAGGTGGTCATTTCTTAATGCGCAGTGATAAACTCGGCACTCTCAAGCCCCCAAGAGCGCTTTTTACTATGCCAACCTAACCAGAGTGACGGGAGAGCCACCATCCAGAAAACGTGCTCAGCTCGTCGAGAAAATGCGATTTAAGCAATACAATTAAAAATGCTTATAAAACTAGGGCTGTGGACTCGGTCGGATTTTTGCATTGAGTCCGAGTCCGAGTCTGAGTCCGGCCTCTTGACCATGAGTCCGAGTCCGAGTCTGAGTCCGAGTCCCAGTCCGGCTGTCCATTTTTTCTGTTAATTCATGTGACTGCTTAGTCTTTATTCAAGGCTAATTTAGATCAAAATCTAAATAATTACAACAGTTTTGTGATGGCTTTGTCTTTATTAAACATATAAACGAATACAATAAACAGATACTTTCAAGTTTTAATCATTAATTACACCATTATAGCTCAGACATTTATCTAACCCTTATTTGGAAAGCGAAAAACCCATGTCGTACGGCGTCAGCACTATGTTGTTTTCAATAAAAACATGAAGAACTCACGTTTGCGTCAGTCCATTTTAATTTTTATAAAGGATTATTCTCATTTGGTGTCTTTAAATTCATCCGCGTTCTGCCATTGAAGCGGGGTGCATTCAAAGACCAGTCGTACAGACGGAACACTCACTCACCACCAAAACGCAACAATATAATTACGTGAGCTCTTTGCATAAACCTCGATGCAAAGAAACTCCTCTTTTTGGGTACAGGCTACAAGGAGTATATATTACAAAGGAGACTTTATACTTAATTGTGATCATCATTCATCCATACATCCATTTTATTTTATTACTCAGGTATTTTCAAAGCAAATTAATATTGTTGCATTTATTAATTTTCTTTAACATGACAGCGCAATATAATTAAAAGCTGACACGATAGCAATGTCAAACGTGTTCATTTAAGAAAAAGCCACACACGTTTTGTGATCAAATCTTTCATAACGAGAATGATTTGAGTGAATTGATTTTACAATTTTATCCCCCCTCTGTCACTTTGCTTGGGACAAAAGGAGCCTTCAGAACTGAAACTTCTTCTCAATTATTCATTCAAATCAATTCACTCAAATCATTCTCGTTATGAAAGATTTGATCACAAAACGTTTCCGTCTGTACGACTGGTCTTTGTAAGAGGGGAAGAGATGTTGTGTATTTTGGGCTAACTCAAATTCCGTAGTAGAAAAACCCCGGAAGTGGGATGGGCATTCTGTGTTGTTCTGGTACGCCCTGTGAACGCACTGTGAGTAAGGAATAAAGCAGTTATCATTCACGTCGTTGTCCGACCTATTCTTGCTATCTAAGAACCTGGAAAATAGTAAGGATATAACATATATCACGTGTCATTACGACGAGTTTGGTGGAGTTTTTACTGCTTCTTCCAACTCCTACCGCGCTGACTGTAACCTGACACTCTCTGGCTGCGTCTTGCCTCTTTTTTTTATTGTCGGACTCGGTGGACTCGGTCAAAATCAGCACCGAGTCCGGCAAAAAAAAACCTGACCGAGTCCGACCGAGTCCGAGTCCCCGAGTCCGAACCGAGTCCACAGCCCTGATGCTAACCTGAAGTCTGTTTTTCCGAGGCTTCACCAGCATGTTGATTTTCCTACGCGTGGCGACAGCTTCCTGGACCTGGTCTATTCTTCGCATAAAGGAGCTTTCAAAGCCGCCCCCCTCCCCCATCTTGGACTTTCTGACCATATCACTGTTATGCTTTTGCCCGCAGACAGACAAAAGGTGAGAACATCCAGACCAGTTCGCAAGCGGGTATGGGTGTGGCCTGAGGGTGCCTCTGATGCGCTTCGTGACTGCTTTGGCTCTACTGACTGGGACGTGTTTAGGAGGGCTGCCACTTGCGACGGTCGGGCGGACATTGAGGAGTATACTGACTCTGTTTCCTCCTACATCAGGAAGTGCATTGATGATGTGACACACTCAATATCCGTCGTCACTCGGGCTAACCGGAAGCCATGGCTGACAGGGGCTGTCTTCAGGCTGCTGAGGGCCAGGGACAAAGCCTTTAGAGCGGGGGATGAGGCTGGCTTGAGGACTGCGAGGGCCGACCTGTCCCGGGGCATCAAAGAAGCAAAGAGGGCGTTCTCGTGCAAAATTACCGCCCACTTCAAGGACAGCAGGGACGCACGGATCCTTTCCGCATTCAGACCATCACGGACTACAAGCCCGCGCCGCAGAGCTGTGAAGGCGACGTCCGTCTGCTCAATGACCTCAACCGCTTCTTTGCTCGCTTCGACGCTCAGAACAGCACTTGCCCGTTGAAGGCCACTCCCCCTTCCCACGAGCGGCCCCTGTGCCTCTCCGCCGACAGCGTGAGGAGGGCGCTTGCCGCTATCAACATCCGTAAGGCGGCGGGCCCGGACAACATCCCGGGTCGAGCGCTGAGGGACTGCGCTGGTGAGCTGACGGGTGTCTTCACGGACATCTTTAACTTGGAACACAGGCGCTGTATGACCTATAGATTGAACAATAACATTCACCGCATATACAACCATGTTGGTAGATTGTTAAATTACATTACAGTTTATTACAAAGGATTTCGGAACTTTATTTGCTGATAAACACTGGAACGAGGATTTTAGCCGTGTTAATGTGTAGGGTGGATGGATTGCTCAGAAGAAAAAAAAAAAAAGCATTTGATAAGGGCGGCTTGATAGTAAGTTGATGAGTGTGCACAACTGATAGGATACAAAATGTTAATAGGAAGATTTGGGGTGTAAGGAACAAATACTACACAGGAAGACTGATAACACGAAGATAGTTTTGTTAAATTTGTGTCCCAGTGTGTTCTTCCCTAGCGCGTGGCACGATTCCTGAACTGAGTCCTCTTACTCCACTGGCTGTCTCAAAATCAACAGAGGACTGTCCCTGGTCATGAGACACCTTTGACCTTTGGGAGAACAACAGGAACTACTATCATGCTTGAAGGGGGCAAGCACAGCTCTTCACAGGACAAGAACCATACAGTTGGTGGAATACACACAGTTGCAGATCAAAAAGAAAATGGACTGAAAGAACAAAGACAAGATGGACGCATTTGAGAGTGGCGGACGATCCAGCCCTGAATCATCATCATGAGAATCTAAGAGGAGAGGCTGCTAAAGACTTGCATGAGTCACATGAAGTCCAACTGGACACATTGTTAAAGACTGCTGAAGCATTACAAAGTTGGTGGAGTGTGGGACAAAAGGGATGGAAGTGTGTTTGGGTGCTGGGGCGGACATATCTGAGGAGTTTTGATAAAAGAGGGAATAATAAGGCTGCTTATTGACACTGAAATGGGGATAAAAAACAAAATACATAGATATGGACAGTGAAGATGCACTAATAATAACAAATCATACAACAGCGTGATCAGAAACTTTGCAAAGTGGAAATTGATCGATAGAAATTAAATTTATCAAAACGACAGAATTTAATTACACATCAATTGCGACTGATTTATAGGATGCATATTTGAGTTTGAAAGGGCGAGGGGCCATAAGAAAGTTGGAATTTTGGATAGTCAGCAAAATAGTAATACATGGCACTACTTAATTAAAAAAGGATACAGTAGGGTTTTAAATAACGAATACAGTGACATGACCCTTGCGACAATTGATTTAAATGGCAATTTATCATAGGCACTTGGGGTTAGGATTAACAATCCATCCATCCATCCATCCATCCATCCATCCATCCATTACTGGTGCGGCTTGTCCTTACGAGGGTCACGGAGGATTAACAATAATAATTAGAAATTAGAAGGAAAAAAGGAAATATTGCAAAATCTTACCGCAATGTTGAAAGTGAAAATGTGAAATTTTAATCTAGAAAGTGAAAGAAGGTGAATTGGAGGAATTATGTGAAAGAAAATGAGAAATATTGAATGTGCCATGAAGAATGAATGGTGAAATATTGGCTTAAAATTTGTAAATTTCTCGAAAACCGTAAATATTTAGAATATTTGGCATGAATATTTGGAATGTGTTAAAAGTGGAATGAAGTGAATCAGATGAATTCGTAGAAGTAGTTAAGCTAAAAAAAAAGGAATAAATAAATAAAAAGAGGCAGAAGAATGCAGAAGAAGTTGAATAATAATAAAGTCAAGGCAATTCAAGTTTATTTATATAGCCCACAAGCAAGTTTCAAAGGGCTTCAAATGTACAAAGATTGGCAATTTAAAGTACAGGAACAATAAGTTTGAGGGCCACAATGATGATCATGACAGCAAAAATATTTTTAATTGGTTTTGATAGGTACAAAGGGGGAACGTGGAAGAAGGTTTTCAAAATTTGTGACGTAGCGTGACTCCATTATCAAGATTAAGCATTTTTTTTAATTTTAAGAATTGGCATCAACAAAAATGAGAACGATAATCTTCAAGGTGATAGCGTAAGTGGCAGGAGGAAGCTGTGTATATTGTTTTTAAACATTATTTTTGGTATCATTATTTTTTAGGAGGGTCAGTTATGCTTGTGAGGAGATGAATGAAGGAACAAGGTAACAGTAAAAGGGAGTGCTCTATAAATTGTTGGTTCTTTGCCAGAGATAGTTATTTGGAGGGATGAATTTAAACTGAAAGCAAAATGGAACTGTTTAGTGGAAGAAATATGGGAAGGTGGAAATATTGAAGTTACAGCTCAACACAAAGTGTCAAATAGTCTAAGTGTGAGATGTGAGCAAACTAAATGAGGAGTTAAATCATGTTCCAGCATTATGCATATTGGCAAACAATGAGAGGACAGGAGACCAGACAATTAGATATTAACTTTGGATTTAAAATAAAAAAGGGAAATTTTAATTGAGGAGAAAATTTTGTGTAGGGAGGATTCTTTTTACAATTTAATATTGTATGTTTTTATGTGTGTGTTGTGGAATGACAGTTTGTTTGTAATGGTGTATGAATGTCAAGTCTGTGATTGTGGTGTGGTATTTGTGTATTGTGAATGGTTAACATGATTCAAAGTTGGGGTGATGTGATCACAGCAGAGGATAACATTCCTCTCACCTGAAAAATATAGATACTACAGATTTGAAAAAGCACGATTGATCAGGACTAATTTTGGATTAAATATGGGTTTAGGATTACTCAAGGGCACCATCGACAACAAAACAGTGCGATGGAGAAGGCCCATTTCAGTAATATGGTCAGACAAGACAGAACTAGTATCGAACATCAAGACTCTGGACGATTTGACGTGTGACGACTTTGAGCTCACCCGACAGGGTGACGGACTAGGTGGACAGTGACCAAATGTTTGACGTTTGAGCTTGCTTGCGACAAGAGCACGCTCTGCTTTGTTTTTCTGTGTGACTTGATTTTTATTTTTTTTGCAGCAACAGCCACCAGCCAAGGAGCGGATTGCGCACTGCTTGCGTAACTTGTTTTCGTTCTTGCAGGTTGTCGATTGCGTTCGTGGAAAATTTGTGTTGAATTTACAAGAATATGTTAACCCTTGCCCTTTTGGTTTTTATGATGAACTTGTTGATGACATGGTTTTCAGGACATGATCCGCAGGCGCCAGGATTCATTTTATCACTGTTTTTATTTTGATATTTGATGTCTGTTTTTGTGTGTACAAATGTCCGCTGCCAGCAGGGCTATAAGCTCACTGACAGGAGTGCGATGATTTTTGTTTGTATTGCCGAGTGTGTGGTGGACAGTCAAGTTTTAAGGACTTGGAATGACGGTCCCGGGGCCCAGATGGGAGCTAGAGGTTCCGCGGGCCTGACTACAATGGGTGTGGTGATGAGAGGGGACGCTTTGCAGGTTCCTTTTGATACGTAATGACACATTGGATGAATGTGTCAAAAGGGGGAGGTGTAAAATAGAAATGGGTGAGTAGGTGTAAAATAGAGTAAAATAGAAATGGGTGAGTAGGTGTAAAATAGAAATGGGTGAGTAGGTTTCAATTTGTAATTGTGATATACAGTTTTTTTTTCCAAATTCACTTGTTTTTAAGCTTTAACAGGACATGCCAGAATTCAACTAGCAGTGATGGAAGGAGCAGAGGAAGACCAGTGACATCTGGTTGTGGTGACAACAAATTATATGATCGCTTGCCGAAGGATGCATCAGGTATCTGTGCCCTCGTGTCTTTGATAATGCCTGTAGTGGTTGTCCCCATTGAAATACAGAATCTCAATTGGAACATTGAGCCCACTGGCGGGGCTCCTGAAGCGAGCCAAAAGAGACGTTTTCCCCCATTGTTGAGCGACAACGATCCAACATATATTGACGCTATAGGAGTGCCCCGGGGTGTGCCAGGCCAGATAAGTATAAACTCGTTAATCAAGTGTTTTCGGGATTCGAAAGCATTTTCCTATGGATCACCCCCAATAAAAATGTTGACCGTATTAATTACGTTCATTACAATGTCCAACGATTGGGTAATTATACAGCTGAATCATTTGCAGCGGTCCATGAACAATTGGCTACGACGTCATTGATGTCGTTCCAAAATAGAATTGCGTTGGACATGCTATTGGCTAAGGAACATGGTGTGTGCGGAATGTTTGGTGATGCATGTTGTACTTTCATCCCCAACAACATGGCACCAGTGGGGCGACTGACCCGGGCGTTGGAAGGACTAAGGACACTGAATAAAAAGATGAAAGATCATTCAGGTGTACGCACCGATATTTGGTCTGATTGGATGAAAACGTTCGGAAGCTGGAAAGGCCTCATCATGTCTGTGCTAGTTGCTGTGGCTATTTTTACTGCAATAATGATTTTATGCGGTTGTTGCTGTATTCCATGTGTTAGATCACTCACTGTTCGGTTGATCGAGAAAACCGTTGGCCCGTTGTCACCGAAGGGCCAATATACCCTGGTGACTCAACATGAGCCGCGGGGGGGAAGAAAGGACCGACAGTGTGCTGGTCGCTGCTTGCTAGAGAAACTGGTGATGACCTCATAAATGAGGTCATGAGAGGGAATAAAGGGAAATGTACTTTCGGCAGTTTGCAAACATATTTGATTAAGGCTGCATTAGACATATATAATCATATCAATATAATTTCTAGTGTGCTCGTGTGGTGATTAATAAGTGGAAAGGAATGTGCAGGCTACAATGAATTTGTTCTCTACAAAGAATTGTGGAACAGGATGTCCAGACAGGGAGGGTATCTCAAGGCCGGTGAGGAACAACTCGTCTTTGTGGTCCAGACACCTGTGCTGAGCAGGGGGAAAACCCAAACGAGGAGGAGACGACCATCGACTATCGACCAATCACCACACAATATTTTGCATGCTTGAATATTCATATTGTGTTTCTTTAAAACTGCGCAACCCGGAAGAATGTGTTGTCTTTTGATGGTCACAGAAGGCACACTAGTTTTTGTGTTAAGGACCCGAGACCCAGGCGCCTGTATTATCTTGCTTTGTCAGGATTAAACAATTGGTAAATTCGGCCTCATTGATCTACTGGTCTTCTCTTTGACAGAACGAACTCGCAAAATTGTTAGGTGGACCAGTGTGTGGATTAGGACGTAACAATTTTGAGTGGAGTGTTGATCGTAATTTGGAGTCAGATCAATAACTAAAATCCGTAGCCTAACACATTGTAGTTCACGTCTTTTACCGCTAGAGAGCAGACTATGTACAGTGAATAAAGAGGCTGGCTCCCTGTGAACTCAAAGCAGCAGTCTTTATCCGTAAAAAAAACAAAAAAAACCACATTGCGCTTCCATGTAGGGTTTTTCCACTTTTCATGACATTTACTTTGATAAAGCAAAATGCAGGTCGCAATGGCAAATTTGTGCTACCACATAAAAAGCTGTCAATAACTTTTCATGATAGCCATGTTTCCATGAAACGCCAAGTCTTGGTTTTCAGGGGCGATTGTATCTATAAAATGCATTATTTTGCGATCAACCATGGCTTACGGCCATACTACCCTGAGAACGCCCGATCTCGTCCGATCTCGGAAGCTAAGCAGGGTCGGGCCTGGTTAGTACTTGGATGGGAGACCGCCTGGGAATACCAGGTGCTGTAAGCTTTTTTTTTTTTTTTTTCCACTTCAATTGTTAAAGCAAATTTTGACAACACCCATTACGTATGGCATTCGGAAACTGCAAGCCGAGTTTTAACTCCGACATCGAAACTATAACCCGAGTTTCAAATCTATATTGTGTGGCGACATCCATAGCATTGTAGTTCACGTCTTTTACCGCTAGAGAGCAGACTATGTACAGTGAATAAAGAGGCTGGCTCCCTGTGAACTCAAAGCAGCAGTCTTTATCCGTAAAAAAAACAAAAAACACATTGCACTTCCATGTAGGGTTTTTCCACTTTTCATGACATTTACTTTGATACAGCAAAATGCAGGTCGCAATGGCAAATTTGTGCTACCACATAAAAAGCTGTCAATAACTTTTCATGATAGCCATGTTTCCATGAAACGCCAAGTCTTGGTTTTCAGGGGCGATTGTTTCTATAAAATGCATGATTTTGTGATCACCTATGGCTTACGGCCATACTACCCTGAGAACGCCCGATCTCGTCCGATCTCGGAAGCTAAGCAGGGTCGGGCCTGGTTAGTACTTGGATGGGAGACCGCCTGGGAATACCAGGTGCTGTAAGCTTTTTTTTTTTTTCCACTTCAATTGTTAAAGCAAATTTTGACAACACCCATTACGTATGGCATTCGGAAACTGCAAGCCGAGTTTTAACTCCGACATTGAAACTAAACCCGAGTTAAAAAATCTATATTGTGTGGCGTCATCCATAGCATTGTAGTTCACGTCTTTTACCGCTAGAGAGCAGACTATGTACAGTGAATAAAGAGGCTGGCTCCCTGTGAACTCAAAGCAGCAGTCTTTATCCGTAAAAAAAACAAAAAAAACACATTGCGCTTCCATGTAGGGTTTTTCCACTTTTCATGACATTTACTTTGATACAGCAAAATGCAGGTCGCAATGGCAAATTTGTGCTACCACATAAAAAGCTGTCAATAACTTTTCATGATAGCCATGTTTCCATGAAACGCCGTCTTGGTTTTCAGGGGCGATTGTTTCTATAAAATGCATTATTTTGCGATCAACAATGGCTTACGGCCATACTACCCTGAGAACGCCCGATCTCGTCCGATCTCGGAAGCTAAGCAGGGTCGGGCCTGGTTAGTACTTGGATGGGAGACCGCCTGGGAATACCAGGTGCTGTAAGCTTTTTTTTTTTTTTCCACTTCAATTGTTAAAGCAAATTTTGACAACACCCATTACGTATGGCATTCGGAAACTGCAAGCCGAGTTTTAACTCCGACATTGAAACTATACCCGAGTTTCAAATCTATATTGTGTGGCGTCATCCATAGCATTGTAGTTCACGTCTTTTACCGCTAGAGAGCAGACTATGTACAGTGAATAAAGAGGCTGGCTCCCTGTGAACTCAAAGCAGCAGTCTTTATCCGTAAAAAAAACAAAAAAAAACACATTGCACTTCCATGTAGGGTTTTTCCACTTTTCATGACATTTACTTTGATACAGCAAAATGCAGGTCGCAATGGCAAATTTGTGCTACCACATAAAAAGCTGTCAATAACTTTTCATGATAGCCATGTTTCCATGAAACGCCAAGTCTTGGTTTTCAGGGGCGATTGTTTCTATAAAATGCATTATTTTGCGATCAACAATGGCTTACGGCCATACTACCCTGAGAACGCCCGATCTCGTCCGATCTCGGAAGCTAAGCAGGGTCGGGCCTGGTTAGTACTTGGATGGGAGACCGCCTGGGAATACCAGGTGCTGTAAGCTTTTTTTTTTTTTTTTTTCCACTTCAATTGTTAAAGCAAATTTTGACAACACCCATTACGTATGGCATTCGGAAACTGCAAGCCGAGTTTTAACTCCGACATTGAAACTATACCCGAGTTTCAAATCTATATTGTGTGGCGTCATCCATAGCATTGTAGTTCACGTCTTTTACCGCTAGAGAGCAGACTATGTACAGTGAATAAAGAGGCTGGCTCCCTGTGAACTCAAAGCAGCAGTCTTTATCCGTAAAAAAAACAAAAAAAACACATTGCACTTCCACGTAGGGTTTTTCCACTTTTCATGACATTTACTTTGATACAGCAAAATGCAGGTCGCAATGGCAAATTTGTGCTACCACATAAAAAGCTGTCAATAACTTTTCATGATAGCCATGTTTCCATGAAACGCCAAGTCTTGGTTTTCAGGGGCGATTGTTTCTATAAAATGCATGATTTTGTGATTACCCATGGCTTACGGCCATACTACCCTGAGAACGCCCGATCTCGTCCGATCTCGGAAGCTAAGCAGGGTCGGGCCTGGTTAGTACTTGGATGGGAGACCGCCTGGGAATACCAGGTGCTGTAAGCTTTTTTTTTTTTTTTCCACTTCAATTGTTAAAGCAAATTTTGACAACACCCATTACGTATGGCATTCGGAAACTGCAAGCCGAGTTTTAACTCCGACATTGAAACTATAACCCGAGTTTCAAATCTATATTGTGTGGCGACATCCATAGCATTGTAGTTCACGTCTTTTACCGCTAGAGAGCAGACTATGTACAGTGAATAAAGAGGCTGGCTCCCTGTGAACTCAAAGCAGCAGTCTTTATCCGTAAAAAAAAACAAAAAAAACACATTGCACTTCCATGTAGGGTTTTTCCACTTTTCATGACATTTACTTTGATACAGCAAAATGCAGGTCGCAATGACAAATTTGTGCTACCACATAAAAAGCTGTCAATAACTTTTCATGATAGCCATGTTTCCATGAAACGCCAAGTCTTGGTTTTCAGGGGCGATTGTATCTATAAAATGCATTATTTTGCACTCAACCATGGCTTACGGCCATACTACCCTGAGAACGCCCGATCTCGTCCGATCTCGGAAGCTAAGCAGGGTCGGGCCTGGTTAGTACTTGGATGGGAGACCGCCTGGGAATACCAGGTGCTGTAAGCTTTTTTTTTTTTTTCCACTTCAATTGTTAAAGCAAATTTTGACAACACCCATTACGTATGGCATTCGGAAACTGCAAGCCGAGTTTTAACTCCGACATTGAAACTATACCCGAGTTTCAAATCTATATTGTGTGGCGTCATCCATAGCATTGTAGTTCACGTCTTTTACCGCTAGAGAGCAGACTATGTACAGTGAATAAAGAGGCTGGCTCCCTGTGAACTCAAAGCAGCAGTCTTTATCCGTAAAAAAAACAAAAAACACATTGCACTTCCATGTAGGGTTTTTCCACTTTTCATGACATTTACTTTGATACAGCAAAATGCAGGTCGCAATGGCAAATTTGTGCTACCACATAAAAAGCTGTCAATAACTTTTCATGATAGCCATGTTTCCATGAAACGCCAAGTCTTGGTTTTCAGGGGCGATTGTATCTATAAAATGCATTATTTTGCGATCAACCATGGCTTACGGCCATACTACCCTGAGAACGCCCGATCTCGGAAGCTAAGCAGGGTCGGGCCTGGTTAGTACTTGGATGGGAGACCGCCTGGGAATACCAGGTGCTGTAAGCTTTTTTTTTTTTTTTTTTTTTCCACTTCAATTGTTAAAGCAAATTTTGACAACACCCATTACGTATGGCATTCGGAAACTGCAAGCCGAGTTCTAACTCCGACATTGAAACTATACCCGAGTTTCAAATCTATATTGTGTGGCGTCATCCATAGCATTGTAGTTCACGTCTTTTACCGCTAGAGAGCAGACTATGTACAGTGAATAAAGAGGCTGGCTCCCTGTGAACTCAAAGCAGCAGTCTTTATCAGTAAAAAACAAAAAAACAAAACACATTGCACTTCCATGTAGGGTTTTTCCACTTTTCATGACATTTACTTTGATACAGCAAAATGCAGGTCGCAATGGCAAATTTGTGCTACCACATAAAAAGCTGTCAATAACTTTTCATGATAGCCATGTTTCCATGAAACGCCAAGTCTTGGTTTTCAGGGGCGATTGTTTCTATAAAATGCATGATTTTGTGATTACCCATGGCTTACGGCCATACTACCCTGAGAACGCCCGATCTCGTCCGATCTCGGAAGCTAAGCAGGGTCGGGCCTGGTTAGTACTTGGATGGGAGACCGCCTGGGAATACCAGGTGCTGTAAGCTTTTTTTTTTTTTTCCACTTCAATTGTTAAAGCAAATTTTGACAACACCCATTACGTATGGCATTCGGAAACTGCAAGCCGAGTTTTAACTCCGACATTGAAACTATACCCGAGTTTCAAATCTATATTGTGTGGCGTCATCCATAGCATTGTAGTTCACGTCTTTTACCGCTAGAGAGCAGACTATGTACAGTGAATAAAGAGGCTGGCTCCCTGTGAACTCAAAGCAGCAGTCTTTATCCGTAAAAAAAACAAAAAAAACACATTGCGCTTCCATGTAGGGTTTTTCCACTTTTCATGACATTTACTTTGATACAGCAAAATGCAGGTCGCAATGGCAAATTTGTGCTACCACATAAAAAGCTGTCAATAACTTTTCATGATAGCCATGTTTCCATGAAACGCCGTCTTGGTTTTCAGGGGCGATTGTTTCTATAAAATGCATTATTTTGCGATCAACAATGGCTTACGGCCATACTACCCTGAGAACGCCCGATCTCGTCCGATCTCGGAAGCTAAGCAGGGTCGGGCCTGGTTAGTACTTGGATGGGAGACCGCCTGGGAATACCAGGTGCTGTAAGCTTTTTTTTTTTTTTTTCCACTTCAATTGTTAAAGCAAATTTTGACAACACCCATTACGTATGGCATTCGGAAACTGCAAGCCGAGTTTTAACTCCGACATTGAAACTATAACCCGAGTTTCAAATCTATATTGTGTGGCGACATCCATAGCATTGTAGTTCACGTCTTTTACCGCTAGAGAGCAGACTATGTACAGTGAATAAAGAGGCTGGCTCCCTGTGAACTCAAAGCAGCAGTCTTTATCCGTAAAAAAAACAAAAAAAAACACATTGCACTTCCATGTAGGGTTTTTCCACTTTTCATGACATTTACTTTGATACAGCAAAATGCAGGTCGCAATGGCAAATTTGTGCTACCACATAAAAAGCTGTCAATAACTTTTCATGATAGCCATGTTTCCATGAAACGCCAAGTCTTGGTTTTCAGGGGCGATTGTTTCTATAAAATGCATTATTTTGCGATAAACAATGGCTTACGGCCATACTACCCTGAGAACGCCCGATCTCGTCCGATCTCGGAAGCTAAGCAGGGTCGGGCCTGGTTAGTACTTGGATGGGAGACCGCCTGGGAATACCAGGTGCTGTAAGCTTTTTTTTTTTTTCCACTTCAATTGTTAAAGCAAATTTTGACAACACCCATTACGTATGGCATTCGGAAACTGCAAGCCGAGTTTTAACTCCGACATTGAAACTATACCCGAGTTTCAAATCTATATTGTGTGGCGTCATCCATAGCATTGTAGTTCACGTCTTTTACCGCTAGAGAGCAGACTATGTACAGTGAATAAAGAGGCTGGCTCCCTGTGAACTCAAAGCAGCAGTCTTTATCCGTAAAAAAAACAAAAAACACATTGCACTTCCATGTAGGGCAGGGGTGTCAAACTCATTTTTTTCGCGGGCCGCATTGTAGTCATAGCTTCTTTCGGAGGGCCATTATGACTGTCAACCCAAATAAATGTATGAGCACCTCATATTATATACAGTAAAAGCTACAAAATAAACTGACAAATAACTCTTTTTCAAATCAGAAGCGTTAAAAACTGGTCAAATGTTTAAAAAAAAAGATATTAAAAGTGAAGACAATTTGCAATTCTAGTAATGACACACAAATTTGATACACAATTTGTCTTGGCGGGCCACATAAAATGATGTGGCGGGCCGTATCTGGCCCCCGGGCCTTGAGTTTGACACCTGTGATGTAGGGTTTTTCCACTTTTCATGACATTTACTTTGATACAGCAAAATGCAGGTCGCAATGGCAAATTTGTGCTACCACATAAAAAGCTGTCAATAACTTTTCATGATAGCCATGTTTCCATGAAACGCCAAGTCTTGGTTTTCAGGGGCGATTGTTTCTATAAAATGCATGATTTTGTGATCACCTATGGCTTACGGCCATACTACCCTGAGAACGCCCGATCTCGTCCGATCTCGGAAGCTAAGCAGGGTCGGGCCTGGTTAGTACTTGGATGGGAGACCGCCTGGGAATACCAGGTGCTGTAAGCTTTTTTTTTTTTTTTTTTCCACTTCAATTGTTAAAGCAAATTTTGACAACACCCATTACGTATGGCATTCGGAAACTGCAAGCCGAGTTTTAACTCCGACATTGAAGCTATACCCGAGTTTCAAATCTATATTGTGTGGCGTCATCCATAGCATTGTAGTTCACGTCTTTTACCGCTAGAGAGCAGACTATGTACAGTGAATAAAGAGGCTGGCTCCCTGTGAACTCAAAGCAGCAGTCTTTATACGTAAAAAAAACAAAAAAAACACATTGCACTTCCACGTAGGGTTTTTCCACTTTTCATGACATTTACTTTGATACAGCAAAATGCAGGTCGCAATGGCAAATTTGTGCTACCACATAAAAAGCTGTCAATAACTTTTCATGATAGGGTTAGGGTTATGGTATGGAGTTCCTCCCCCGAAGGGTTAGGGTTAGGGGTTAGGGTTAGGGGTTAGGGTTAGGGTTAGGATGATGTATGGAGCTCCTCCCCCGAAGGAGAGGAGCAAAGGCACGGTCCTACCATCCTGGCCCGCACCCCACAACCAGCTCCAGAGCATCCTGCCCGCTGCGGCCGCGCCAGCCATGCTGGCCAGGACCAATTAGGGCTTAATAAAGATCTGTTTGACCTTGAACACGTGTTTGTGCTTACTGTTTGCATGTTTTTGACTGAACATTACCTATCCGGTCGCCTTTGTTATATAATTAATAATGAGTCTCGATTTGGCAAGTAGGATTGACAGCTGCGTTTGCGTTCAACCCTACATACGTACCTCGCACAATCATTCGACTCCCCTATTTGGGTTAGGGTTAGGGTTAGGATGATGTATGGAGCTCCTCCCCCGAAGGAGAGGAGCAAAGGCACGGTCCTACCATCCTGGCCCGCACCCCACAACCAGCTCCAGAGCATCCTGCCCGCTGCGGCCGCGCCAGCCATGCTGGCCAAGACCAATTAGGGCCTAATAAAGATCTATTTTTGACCTTGAACACACGTTTGTGTTTATTGCATGATAGTTTTTGATTGCACATTACCTATCCGGTCGCCTTTGTTATATAATTAATAAGTGAGTCTCGATTTGGCATGTATGATTGACAGCTGCGCTTGCGTTCAACCTAATATTCGTACCTCGCACTTCATTCAACTCCCCTATTTGGGTGGAGTGAGAGCAACTTGCTCCGTGCGGCATCCATGCGCTCTCCTATCTGGGTAGAGCGTGGGTCCATTATTTGCTTCAAATTGGTTTTCTACTGGCGTCATTTTGCGCTACTTTGTACATCTGTGTGACCATTGACAACGTTTCGGCATCTCTTGTGCCTTCCTCAGGTCTGGCACACAGGAATTGTCCCTAAATTTAGTTTTGTTTAATTGCATGGGGAGCTGTTTCCTCCTCCATGGCCGCATCGAGACTGAGAGCTTCCTGCTCCGAACGGTCCTTTTATAGCGATTTGCGCTTGATTTTTGAAATAATTTTTCTTTAACTTGACTGAGTGTGGTAAATTTTTGTTTTATTTGCAGGCACCGATTGGGCGTGGATTTGCGATCTCCGGCATAGGTAAGTATTTTTGGGTGAGTATTATGTTTTTAATTACGGTAAGTATTTACTTTTAACACCTTTTTGGTTTCGAATAATGCTTGTTTGCAATTGTTTACGTTCAAATTTGTGATTACGTTCAAATTTTTGACTTGTATATTTTTGACTTGTATATTTTTTTATTATCTGTGTTCAAATTTTTGACTTGCTTCCAAAATTTTTTCTTGCAGGTTGACGTTCTTGTCTTATTGGGAAATGGGGTCAGGTTAGGGTTAGGGTTAGGATTAGGATTAGGGTTAGGGTTAGGGTTGGGGGTTAGGTTAGGATTAGGGCTAGGTTAGGATTAGGGCTGGGATAGGACCAGTTGAGGGGACAGGGTTAGGGTTAGGGTTAGGGTTAGGGTTGTGGTAGGAGCCCCGCCTCCCATAGGAAGGAGGGGCAAAAGCACGGTCCATCCGTCCAGCACACCTCCCAGCCTCCAGCCCAGGGTTCTGGTGAGCCAAGCGGCGGCGTCGGCCATAGTGGACCGTGGTCCAACCTTGCTCCATAATTAGGATTTTGCCTTTGTTATATATGTAATTATTTATATATGTAATAAAGGTATTTTTTTCTGAACAAAATTGTTTTTATTAAAGCAGTTTTTGATAAAAATATCTTTTTTTAGATTTAGAATGGCCAATATATAATGAAAGTGTGCCCTGACAACGTTTCGGCCGCTAGGGCCTTCTTCAGGTCTGGCACACAAACAAAAAATGAAAGATCGCTGAATTTATTGTATGTATTTATTACTGAGTTGTTTACCCTTTGCTCTCCCTAAATGCACTGAGCGTCTGCCGCCCTGCACGTCTATTTATATTCTCAGTTCGGTTCGAGTTTCTAATTACAAATTTACGTTTTTTGTTTTTGACTTTTTTTCTTTTTGGAAATAAAACTGGGTTTTAACTTTTTTTCTTTCTGGAAATGAAACCAGATTTTGCCTTAATGGATGTGTTCTATTTACAATTTGTTGTTTTGAATAATGTGTTGTCTTGTTTTTCATATATATATATATATTTTTTTAATATATATATTTTTTTTATTATTAACACATTATATTTTTATTATTATTATTAAATTTGTTGCTTCTCGTTTTTTCTACTACAGGTGAGTGGCTAATTCAGGTAGGTATTTACATATGTACACAAAACAATAATTTTTGTCTTTTGTGATTTTTTATCCGTTGTGATGTTTTAGTGGGCGTGGTCCGGGGACCAGAGACGTGGACTACAGGTGAGTGGATTATGCAGGTAGGTATTTATATACATGTATAATTTGTTGACTTTTTGTCTTTTGAGATTTTTCAGTGGGCGTGGTCCGGGGACCAGAGGCGTGGCACCAATTCGAGGTAAGTAACCAAGGTAGGTATCTAATGTAAGTGGGTCCGAATTAATTTTAATAAGGTAAGTAGGTCCGAATATATGTGAATAAATTTGTCCTTAATATGTTAATAGAGCCTACTGTTTGGAATTTCTGTTCCTAGTGGGACGTAATCAGGGAATTGGATTAGGGTTAGGGTTAGGGTTAGGGTTAGGATTAGGGTTAGGGTTAGGGTTGGGGTTAGGGTTAGGGTTAGGGTTAGGATAGGATGAGGGTGTGGACAGGAACGGGGGAAAGGATCGGACTAGGGGTCCACCCAAAAATCATCACCACAATAGTCACCACCACAAAGGAGACTATGAAGGCTTGACTCCCAGAGGGCCATCATCCTGACCGCGGTATCAGCCGTCCATTGGAGCTGGTCCCGTTGGACCCGGAACTGCCCGTGTGGTAGCTGGGGAAGCTGTGCAACATCCTCACGTTGCTTGACCCAGTCGTTGACCACGTTGAGGTTCTCCTTTTCACAGTCCGGCAGGAGGTCCGAATAGTGGATGTGAGGGATGACGACGACCGCTAAAGGGAACTTGTCATCGAGGAACTTAAGCATCCTCTGGATCGACTTAATGGTCGTCTCCTTAGGCTTGTTGGCCCTGTCATAAATGCCAAACGCCAAGACAATGACATCCATACATAGGTCGTGATTCACCCGAGCATTGTCCAGGTAAGTATGGCCGTGCCGAAATATGCCCTCCGGTATACTAATCATTTGCATTTTGTGGCCTGTAGGGGCCGGCATTTGGCCCACATTGGAGTCACCCACAATAAGCCACTCGCACGTGATTTGGTTGGTCCCTCGACCATGGGGGTTTCGCGCTTTCCGGCGTCCAGGTGGTATTGATTCCACTCTGACCTTGCCCGGGGGCCGGGGAGACTCCAGCGGCTGACTTGGAAACGGCGGCGGTAACACCACACCATTGTCCTCATCCTCCACTGCATCATCCAGCCCCGAAACCAAACTTGGTGTCGGTGAAGTCTGGGCCAGGACCGGCGCCAACAGAGCCACGGGTACCGGAACCTGACTTGGTGCCGGCGACGACCGGGTCTGAATCGGCGTCAACAGAGTCACGGGCTTCGTCAATGGAGTCCCGGGCCCCGGATCTGGACCTGGTGTTGTAGGAGAAGTCGGGCTCGGTGAAGCAGGAGATAGATCCACCATGCTTGCCCTGACCTGCTCCGCAACATAGTCCAAAGTGTCCTGCGAGAGCCGCGGAAAATTCCGTCTGGCCCACCTCGTCGCCACCGCAAAGGCAGCTTCCCATTCTGGGGTAATGAGTATCTGCAGGTCATCCAAATACTGGGCAAGGCAGGCCAAGTAATGTTCGGTCAGAATCTGGCATGTTGTGTGACCCCAATTCTGAGCATTGCCCATGATCAGGTCCAACGCATCCCCGGTAGGGAATGCTGGCCTGACCATGGTCGACAAAACCTCCACCATTCTTGCAATCATTCGCGGTTGCGGGGCTCCTCTCTCGGGGTCTACATTCCGCAGATGATGGGTCACTTTAATGATGCTGTGCAACTTTCGGACTAGGAGGCCAAAATGGGCATCGGTTTGTCGCCACCTATTGGCCGGAGCCTCACCTTGGGTGGAATGCACACCAGGAGGCGGTCCACGACCTTGGCGAACCACCGTAGCATACGAGCGAACCCTGAAGCCGGAGTGGCCGGGGGGCACCGGAGGAGGCACTGGCTGGTTAGGATTGTGGTAGGAGCCCCGCCTCCCATAGGAAGGAGGGGCAAAAGCACGGTCCATCCGTCCAGCACACCTCCCAGCCTCCAGCCCAGGGTTCTGGTGAGCAAAGCGGCGGCCATAGTGGACCGTGGTCCAACCTTGCTCCATAATTAGGATTTTGCCTTTGTTATATATGTAATTATTTATATATGTAATAAAGGTATTTTTTTCTGAACAAAATTGTTTTTATTAAAGCAGTTTTTGATAAAAATATCTTTTTTTAGATTTAGAATGGCCAATATATAATGAAAGTGTGCCCTGACAACGTTTCGGCCGCTAGGGCCTTCTTCAGGTCTGGCACACAAACAAAAAATGAAAGATCGCTGAATTTATTGTATGTATTTATTACTGAGTTGTTTACCCTTTGCTCTCCCTAAATGCACTGAGCGTCTGCCGCCCTGCACGTCTATTTATATTCTCAGTTCGGTTCGAGTTTCTAATTACAAATTTACGTTTTTTGTTTTTGACTTTTTTTCTTTTTGGAAATAAAACTGGGTTTTAACTTTTTTTCTTTCTGGAAATGAAACCAGATTTTGCCTTAATGGATGTGTTCTATTTACAATTTGTTGTTTTGAATAATGTGTTGTCTTGTTTTTCATATATATATATATTTTTTTTTAATATATATATTTTTTTTATTATTAACACATTATATTTTTATTATTATTATTAAATTTGTTGCTTCTCGTTTTTTCTACTACAGGTGAGTGGCTAATTCAGGTAGGTATTTACATATGTACACAAAACAATAATTTTTGTCTTTTGTGATTTTTATCCGTTGTGATGTTTTAGTGGGCGTGGTCCGGGGACCAGAGACGTGGACTACAGGTGAGTGGATTATGCAGGTAGGTATTTATATACATGTATAATTTGTTGACTTTTTGTCTTTTGAGATTTTTCAGTGGGCGTGGTCCGGGGACCAGAGGCGTGGCACCAATTCGAGGTAAGTAACCAAGGTAGGTATCTAATGTAAGTGGGTCCGAATTAATTTTAATAAGGTAAGTAGGTCCGAATATATGTGAATAAATTTGTCCTTAATATGTTAATAGAGCCTACTGTTTGGAATTTCTGTTCCTAGTGGGACGTAATCAGGGAATTGGATTAGGGTTAGGGTTAGGGTTAGGGTTAGGGTTAGGGTTAGGGTTAGGGTTGGGGTTAGGGTTAGGGTTAGGATAGGATGAGGGTGTGGACAGGAACGGGGGAAAGGATCGGACTAGGGGTCCACCCAAAAATCATCACCACAATAGTCACCACCACAAAGGAGACTATGAAGGCTTGACTCCCAGAGGGCCATCATCCTGACCGCGGTATCAGCCGTCCATTGGAGCTGGTCCCGTTGGACCCGGAACTGCCCGTGTGGTAGCTGGGGAAGCTGTGCAACATCCTCACGTTGCTTGACCCAGTCGTTGACCACGTTGAGGTTCTCCTTTTCACAGTCCGGCAGGAGGTCCGAATAGTGGATGTGAGGGATGACGACGACCGCTAAAGGGAACTTGTCATCGAGGAACTTAAGCATCCTCTGGATCGACTTAATGGTCGTCTCCTTAGGCTTGTTGGCCCTGTCATAAATGCCAAACGCCAAGACAATGACATCCATACATAGGTCGTGATTCACCCGAGCATTGTCCAGGTAAGTATGGCCGTGCCGAAATATGCCCTCCGGTATACTAATCATTTGCATTTTGTGGCCTGTAGGGGCCGGCATTTGGCCCACATTGGAGTCACCCACAATAAGCCACTCGCACGTGATTTGGTTGGTCCCTCGACCATGGGGTTAGGGTTAGGGTTAGGGTTAGGGTTAGGGTGATGGTATGGAGTTCCTCCCCCGAAGGAGAGGAGCAAAGGCACGGTCCTACCATCCTGGCCCGCACCCCACAACCAGCTCCAGAGCATCCTGCCCGCTGCGGCTGCGCCAGCCATGCTGGCCAGGACCAATTGGGGTTTAATAAAGATCTCATTTGACCTTGAACACGTGCTTGTGCTTATTGTGGGTTTGTGTATGATTGTACTTTCTCTATTCGGTCGCCTTTGTTATATAAATAATAATTGAGTCTCGATTTGGCAGGTAAGATTGACAGCCGCTTTTGCGTTCAACCAACTTTTCGTACCTCGCACTTATTTATTCGACTCCCCTATTTGGGTGGAGCGAGAGCATCTTGCTCTGTGCGGCATCCATGCGCTCTCCTATCTGGGTAGAGCGTGGGTCCATAATTTGCTTCCAATTGGTTTCTAACTGGCGTCATTTTGCGCTACTTTGTACATCTGTGTGACCATCGACAACGTTTCGGCATCTTTTGTGCCTTCCTCAGGTCTGGCACACAGGATTTGTCCCTAAATTTGGTTTAGTTTAATTGCATGGGGAGCTGTTACCTCCTCCATGGCCGCATCGAGACTGAGAGCTTCCTGCTCGAACGGGCCTTTTATAGCGAACTGCGCATATTTTATGAAAGTGATTTTCCTTTTCTTTATTTGGCTTGGTACATTTTTGTTTTATTCGCAGGCACCGATTGGGCGTGGATTTGCGATCACCGGCATAGGTAAGTATTTTTGCTTGTTTTGGGTGAGTATTATGTTTTTAATTACGGTAAGTATTTGCTTTTAACTCCTTTTTGGTTTTGAATATTGCTTGTTTGCAATTTTTACGTTCATATTTGTGATTACGTTCAAATTTTTGACTTGTATAATTTTGTATTTTGTGTCCAAATTTTTGACTTGTTTATTTTCTTGTAGGTTGACGATTTTGTCATATTTGGAAATGGGGTTAGGGTTAGGGTTAGGGTTAGGGTTAGGGTTAGGGTTAGGGTTAGGGTTAGGGTTAGGGGGGGTTAGGGGGGGGGGGGGGGGTTAGGGTTAGGGTTAGGGTTAGGGTTAGGGTTAGGGTTAGGGTTAGGATTGTGGTAGGAGCCCCGCCTCCCATAGGAAGGAGGGGCAAAAGCACGGTCCATCCGTCCAGCACACCTCCCAGCCTCCAGCCCAGGGTTCTGGTGAGCAAAGCGGCGGCGTCGGCCATAGTGGACCGTGGTCCAACCTTGCTCCATAATTAGGATTTTGCCTTTGTTATATATGTAATTATTTATATATGTAATAAAGGTATTTTTTTCTGAACAAAATTGTTTTTATTAAAGCAGTTTTTGATAAAAATATCTTTTTTTAGATTTAGAATGGCCAATATATAATGAAAGTGTGCCCTGACAACGTTTCGGCCGCTAGGGCCTTCTTCAGGTCTGGCACACAAACAAAAAATGAAAGATCGCTGAATTTATTGTATGTATTTATTACTGAGTTGTTTACCCTTTGCTCTCCCTAAATGCACTGAGCGTCTGCCGCCCTGCACGTCTATTTATATTCTCAGTTCGGTTCGAGTTTCTAATTACAAATTTACGTTTTTTGTTTTTGACTTTTTTTCTTTTTGGGTTAGGGTTAGGGTTAGGGTTAGGGTTAGGGTTAGGGTTAGTGGTTAGGGTTAGGGTTAGGGTTAGGGTTAGGGTTAGGGTTAGGGTTAGGGTTAGGTTTTTAAGGTTATCTCGCTACACATTCCCCAAAGGGTCCGCCGACCCAGTTGGTTAGATAGAAGGCAGCGGAGGGCACAGGCCGACGCATGTCTCCGTCAGTAAACCTCACCGTACCAGAGTCGCATAAATTTTGGAGTGGGTACGAAGGCCGGCGAAGCGAGACTGCACCTCAACCAGAACCTCCCCCGAGTAGCTGAGGCGCTACCCAGGTCTTCGGCCAGCAAGATGGAAAAAAGTTGAGA
>NW_023590242.1:42538-88059 GCF_901709675.1 Syngnathus acus
CTTAATTAATTAATTATATAACAAAGGCAATTTCTGAATCCACTGCCATGGATCAGGGGTGGACGACGGTCCACTATGGCCGGCGCCGCCGCTTTGCCCGTCAGAACCGTGAGCTGGGGGCTGGTTGGGGTCCTGGATGGATGGACCGTGCACTTCCCTTCCCCTCCTCGGAGGGGGGGGTCTCTCATCGCAAACCTAACCTAACCCTAACCCTAACCCTAACCTAACCCTAACCCTAACCCTAACCCGACCCGACCCTGACCCTGACCCTAACCCTAACCCTAACCCTAACCCTAACTTGTTTTGGAACACAATATGGTGGCATTTCTATTTAAAAAGTTATTACGAACCGAGAAGAACATTTGAACTTCGTTAAAACCTAAATTGAAAGTTAAAAACTGAATTGAAAGTTAAAAACAGTTTCACCCGACAGACAGGTATATAAGGAACGGCGTGACGAAATCCGCTCATTCCAACTTTGACAGCAAGAGAGCAACATCGCTTCATTGAGCAGATTCCCAGTTTATAGTGTGCCAGACCTGAAGAAGGCCGATAGGGCCGAAACGTTGTCAGGGCACACATTACAATTGGCCAAACTAATTCAAAATAGAAACTTTATTAAAAACAACTTTATTAATTAATTAATTATATAACAAAGGCAATTTCTGAATCCACTGCCATGGATCAGGGGTGGACGACGGTCCACTATGGCCGGCGCCGCCGCTTTGCCCGTCAGAACCGTGAGCGGGGGGCTGGTTGGGGTCCTGGATGGATGGACCGTGCACTTCCCTTCCCCTCCTCGGAGGGGGGGGTCTCTCATCGCAAACCTAACCCTAACCCTAACCCTAACCCTAACCCTAACCCTAACCCTAACCCTAACCCTAACCCTAACCCTAACCCTAACCCTAACCCTAACCCTAACCCTAACCCTAACCCTAACCCTAACCCTAACCCTAACCCTAACCCTAACCCTAACCCTAACCCTAACCCTAACCCTAACCCTAACCCTAACCCTAACCCTAAGAGGAGACGGGAGAGACGCCAATGGTGAGTTAAGAAGATGAAGACGAAGGAAGAAAACTCGACGACGCGGGGAGTGCAAACAGCGGTAGATGTGCTGCTGGAGCTCCTTGAAGAAAGAAGAAGAAGATACCAAGAACCTGGTCCTAATTTTTCTGAAGCACGAAGAGGGAGAGAAGATCCATCACAACAGCAGGTGAAGGAATGCATTCACCTACTTAGGATGAAAGCTCGACGACGTGCGAAGGGCCAATGGTAAATGTGCTGCGGGAACTCTTTGAAGAAAGAAGGAAAAGGTACCGAGAACCTGGTCATAATTCTTCTGAAGCACCCAAAAAAAAGGGGGGGGGGAGAAGATCCACCGCAACGGCTACTAGTGGAGACAGCATCGGTCCAAGCACGGGACACTGCAACACAAACTTCAAGTCCTAAATTCAACCAGATTCTAGTCTTGAAACTGAACCAAATTCTGAAATCAATTCTTTACCCTGAGTCAAATCCTACCCCTTAACCAAATTGCAAACAAAATCCTAAACTTGACCAAATCTAGATTCCAGAATGAATTTTAAATCCAACCAAATATCTAAAAATTTACGATTTAATTTAATTAAATTACAAAACGAAAAGGCGAAACTATAATCGAATCACATTTTTTATTTTAAAGCAGGCCCTAAAAGAAAAAAGAAAAAAGAAGAATTTTTCTTCAAACGCATAAAAGAAAACATTGGACGTGATGGGACACTGGAGGGCGCCCTTGACACATTAAATCGCGTTGGTACCAACGGACCTCAGTTAGACGTGAATATTATGGACTTAATATTATCCTTTGAATTTAGAAACGAGTAAGTTGGAAAACACTATTAAATAGTATTAAGAGGTTTTTCAATAAGTTTGATTCTAATCGAATTTTGGAACGAATGCTTTGGTTGGCATGATTGCTGGCGGAGGATTGCTCTGACGTACGGCGAAAAAAAAGGTGGGGGCTACTTCCGGTTTGGCTAATGTTTACTAGCTGCCTTGTTTACGAGACTATTGATTCCACATACGGAGTTGGATTAAGGTGAGTGAGTGTTTTTTAACGAACAAAAGTGACCGGATAGTGCAAATAAACAATACCAATCTAAATGTATTCTATTATTTTCACCGGGAGGAGTAATTTTAATAATATTATGTGTTATCGGGGGCCGCCATGACTTTGGCAAGGGCTTATGGGTATTTCCTAGTTGCTAATGCTCGCTAGCTGCGGTACGCGTAGGACGATATCGCTCCAAATAGGTGACTAGTTCGGTGATATATGTTGAATTTACGGCCGAATGGGACCGGGTGTCAATACAGGAACGGGCTCAGGAGGTTAAAACAAAAATTATTTGTTCGTTATTGATTTACGAAAGGACTTAGGTATTATTAGTGTCTATGGGCGGCGCCATTGTTTTGGGGCTGGGGCTTATGGGTACTTCTGCATTGCTAATGCTCATAACATTAGCTACGATACGCCTACAGCTATGTCGTTACAAATATACGATCTTATTAATGTTATAAATTGATTTTACGGATGAATGGAATCGGGTAAAATACTTTAATAATACCAGGGGATTTGTGGACATTTTATTCCATTTTGATCGTTGTTTGGGAGAGATGATGTTGTGGAAGATAGGGGGATTACAGAAGCTGCCGGAGTAACGGACAGGAGTTTACGAGTACTTCTGGGGGGTTGGTACCTAGGAGTATCGCGATTTACGTTGATTGGTATTTCTAAATGTACGATTTGATTTAATAAAAAATATGAATTGAATTTTTAATAAAAAACTATGAATTGAATTTACATCTGAATGTTTTACGACTAACACAATTAAAGAGTGCCAATAGGTTATAGCCGAATTTTTTAGTGCTTATCAGTTGAATGGGGGGGCGTGATTGGAGGACGAGAGCCGCCACGATGATTCGCCAAGGCTCTTGGGGGGGACGTTCAACGGTGGCGCTGTGACGCAGGAGAGTGGCACTGGGGAAGACCTTCTTTCCAGGTAATATGTAAGGTTACTCCGATTCTTTGAGAGAAACTTCTTTGATGACATAAAATGTATTAAGAGTGGAAATAATACCTTAAAGGTCATTAGCACAGGTAGGCCACATAGATTCCAATTTGCATTTATAATAATAAGGGTGGTCCCCCAATAAAACTGAAATGAAGCAAAACAACATTAAGAGGAAAACAACATTAAATGGAATACAAAGGTGGTTCATGTACATTTAATAGTTGAACAAATCGGTACAACAAAAGGACTAGAAGACTGACCAATTGATCTACTCTGTCTGCGTTAAAGCTGGAGAGTTGACTGGACAAGCTACTGGAATTTCAATTGACGAAGTAGACACGCTCCGGGGCTTGATCGACCCCGGCGGGGCCTCCCTTGGGCGAGGGTGTCTGGTGATAATGGCCGAAACACTCTAAGACCCCAAGGTCCACTACTGATGAGGTGTCTACCAAATTTTGACATCCAAATTACCTACAACAAGGACCCTTTTTAAACAAAACAGTTTTTTTAACAAAAATAGATTTATAAAAAAATATATTAGTTCAAACACAACTAAAGGTTAATGGACACAATTAATATAAGGGTGGTCTTGTATTTAAGATAAGGTTAGTCTTGTAGGTCTGTACTTTTCGGTAGCTTTTCACTGTTTTTCCGTATTGCTGGTTAGGGACCTGGTTGGCGCCTCGGCTGCCCCTAACCCCTAACCCTAAACCCTAACCCTAACCTTAACCCTAACCTTAACCTTTGACCCCTGACCCCTAACCCTAACCTTAATCTCTAAGGAAAACAGTTGGTTAAATATAAAAACAAAACATTAGGTCAAGAATAATGCAAAGTGAATAGGCATAATGTAATCCAAGGTTGGAAGGGTAGGTGAGTTTCTCTCAATTTTCTCTCTCAACTTTTTTTCCATCTTGCTGGCCGAAGACCTGGGTAGCGCCTCAGCTACTCGGGGGAGGTTCTGGTTGAGGTGCAGTCTCGCTTCGCCGGCCTTCGTACCCACTCCAAAATTTATGCGACTCTGGTACGGTGAGGTTTACTGACGGAGACATGCGTCGGCCTGTGCCCTCCGCTGCCTTCTATCTAACCAACTGGGTCGGCGGACCCTTTGGGGAATGTGTAGCGAGATAACCTTAAAAACCTAACCCTAACCCTAACCCTAACCCTAACCCTAACCCTAACCCTAACCCTAACCCTAACTAACCCTAACCCTAACCCTAACCCTAACCCTAACCCTAACCCTAACCCTAACCCTAACTCGCCTGTGCCACCTCCTTTGCCGCCCCCACGTTTCCGGTTTCCGTTGGGCTCCTGTTCCGTTTGTGTGCTGTCCCCTTAACTGGTCCTATCCCAGCCCTAATCCTAACCTAGCCCCAATCCTAACCTATCCCCCAACCCTAACCCTAACCCTAACCCTAATCCTAAACCTAACCCTAACCCTAACCCTAACCCTAACCTGTCCCCGTTTCACAATAAGACAAAAATGTCAACCTGCAAGATAAAAATTGAAAATAAACAAGTCAAAAAATTGATTGGGAAATCACAATATACAAGTCAAAAATTTGAACCAAAACGGAGTAAAAAGGAAATACTTACCATAATACTTACCCGAAATAAACCAAAAATACTTACCTATACCGGAGTTCGCAAATCCACGCCCAATCGGTGCCTGCAAATAAAATAAAATATACCAAGCCAAAACAAGAAAAGGAAAATCACTTTCAAAAAATATGCGCAGTTCGCTATAAAAGGCCCGTTCGGAGCAGGAAGCTCTCAGTCTCGATGCGGCCATGGAGGAGGAAACAGCTCCCCATGCAATTAAACTAAACCAAATTTAGGGACAATTCCTGTGTGCCAGACCTGAGGAAGGCACAAAAGATGCCGAAACGTTGTCGATGGTCACACAGATGTACAAAGTAGCGCAAAATGACGCCAGTAGAAACCAATTGGAAGCAAATAATAAATTACCCACGCTCTACCCAGATAGGAGAGCGCATGGATGCCGCACAGAGCAAGATGCTCTCGCTCCACCCAAATAGGGGAGTCGAATGATTGTGCGAGGTACGTATATAGGGTTGAACGCAAACGCAGCTGTCAATCCTACTTGCCAAATCGAGACTCATTATTAATTATATAACAAAGGCGACCGGATAGGTAATGTACAATCAAAGACATACAAACAGTGAGCACAAACACGTGTCCAAGGTCAAAAAGATCTTTATTAGGCCCTAATTGGTCCTGGCCAGCATGGCTGGCGCGGCCGCAGCGGGCAGGATGCTCTGGAGCTGGTTGTGGGGTGCGGGCCAGGATGGTAGGACCGTGCCTTTGTTCCTCTCCTTCGGGGGAGGAACTCCATATATCATCCTAACTCGCCTGTGCCACCTCCTTTGCCGCCCCCACGTTTCCGGTTTCCGTTGGGCTCCTGTTCCGTTTGTGTGCTGTCCCCTTAACTGGTCCTATCCCAGCCCTAATCCTAACCTAGCCCCAATCCTAACCTATCCCCCAACCCTAACCCTAACCCTAACCCTAATCCTAAACCTAACCCTAACCCTAACCCTAACCCTAACCTGTCCCCGTTTCACAATAAGACAAAAATGTCAACCTGCAAGATAAAAATTGAAAATAAACAAGTCAAAAAATTGATTGGGAAATCACAATATACAAGTCAAAAATTTGAACCAAAACGGAGTAAAAAGGAAATACTTACCATAATACTTACCCGAAATAAACCAAAAATACTTACCTATACCGGAGTTCGCAAATCCACGCCCAATCGGTGCCTGCAAATAAAATAAAATATACCAAGCCAAAACAAGAAAAGGAAAATCACTTTCAAAAAATATGCGCAGTTCGCTATAAAAGGCCCGTTCGGAGCAGGAAGCTCTCAGTCTCGATGCGGCCATGGAGGAGGAAACAGCTCCCCATGCAATTAAACTAAACCAAATTTAGGGACAAATCCTGTGTGCCAGACCTGAGGAAGGCACAAAAGATGCCGAAACGTTGTCGATGGTCACACAGATGTACAAAGTAGCGCAAAATGACGCCAGTAGAAACCAATTGGAAGCAAATAATAAATTACCCACGCTCTACCCAGATAGGAGAGCGCATGGATGCCGCACAGAGCAAGATGCTCTCGCTCCACCCAAATAGGGGAGTCGAATGATTGTGCGAGGTACGTATATAGGGTTGAACGCAAACGCAGCTGTCAATCCTACTTGCCAAATCGAGACTCATTATTAATTATATAACAAAGGCGACCGGATAGGTAATGTACAATCAAAGACATACAAACAGTGAGCACAAACACGTGTCCAAGGTCAAAAGGATCTTTATTAGGCCCTAATTGGTCCTGGCCAGCATGGCTGGCGCGGCCGCAGCGGGCAGGATGCTCTGGAGCTGGTTGTGGGGTGCGGGCCAGGATGGTAGGACCGTGCCTTTGTTCCTCTCCTTCGGGGGAGGAACTCCATATATCATCCTAACTCGCCTGTGCCACCTCCTTTGCCGCCCCCACGTTTCCGGTTTCCGTTGGGCTCCTGTTCCGTTTGTGTGCTGTCCCCTTAACTGGTCCTATCCCAGCCCTAATCCTAACCTAGCCCCAATCCTAACCTATCCCCCAACCCTAACCCTAACCCTAACCCTAATCCTAAACCTAACCCTAACCCTAACCCTAACCCTAACCTGTCCCCGTTTCACAATAAGACAAAAATGTCAACCTGCAAGATAAAAATTGAAAATAAACAAGTCAAAAAATTGATTGGGAAATCACAATATACAAGTCAAAAATTTGAACCAAAACGGAGTAAAAAGGAAATACTTACCATAATACTTACCCGAAATAAACCAAAAATACTTACCTATACCGGAGTTCGCAAATCCACGCCCAATCGGTGCCTGCAAATAAAATAAAATATACCAAGCCAAAACAAGAAAAGGAAAATCACTTTCAAAAAATATGCGCAGTTCGCTATAAAAGGCCCGTTCGGAGCAGGAAGCTCTCAGTCTCGATGCGGCCATGGAGGAGGAAACAGCTCCCCATGCAATTAAACTAAACCAAATTTAGGGACAAATCCTGTGTGCCAGACCTGAGGAAGGCACAAAAGATGCCGAAACGTTGTCGATGGTCACACAGATGTACAAAGTAGCGCAAAATGACGCCAGTAGAAACCAATTGGAAGCAAATAATAAATTACCCACGCTCTACCCAGATAGGAGAGCGCATGGATGCCGCACAGAGCAAGATGCTCTCGCTCCACCCAAATAGGGGAGTCGAATGATTGTGCGAGGTACGTATATAGGGTTGAACGCAAACGCAGCTGTCAATCCTACTTGCCAAATCGAGACTCATTATTAATTATATAACAAAGGCGACCGGATAGGTAATGTACAATCAAAGACATACAAACAGTGAGCACAAACACGTGTCCAAGGTCAAAAGATCTTTATTAGGCCCTAATTGGTCCTGGCCAGCATGGCTGGCGCGGCCGCAGCGGGCAGGATGCTCTGGAGCTGGTTGTGGGGTGCGGGCCAGGATGGTAGGACCGTGCCTTTGTTCCTCTCCTTCGGGGGAGGAACTCCATATATCATCCTAACTCGCCTGTGCCACCTCCTTTGCCGCCCCCACGTTTCCGGTTTCCGTTGGGCTCCTGTTCCGTTTGTGTGCTGTCCCCTTAACTGGTCCTATCCCAGCCCTAATCCTAACCTAGCCCCAATCCTAACCTATCCCCAACCCTAACCCTAACCCTAACCCTAACCCTAATCCTAACCTAACCCTAACCCTAACCCTAACCCTAACCTGTCCCCGTTTCACAATAAGACAAAAATGTCAACCTGCAAGATAAAAATTGAAAATAAACAAGTCAAAAAATTGATTGGGAAATCACAATATACAAGTCAAAAATTTGAACCAAAACGGAGTAAAAAGGAAATACTTACCATAATACTTACCCGAAATAAACCAAAAATACTTACCTATACCGGAGTTCGCAAATCCACGCCCAATCGGTGCCTGCAAATAAAATAAAATATACCAAGCCAAAACAAGAAAAGGAAAATCACTTTCAAAAAATATGCGCAGTTCGCTATAAAAGGCCCGTTCGGAGCAGGAAGCTCTCAGTCTCGATGCGGCCATGGAGGAGGAAACAGCTCCCCATGCAATTAAACTAAACCAAATTTAGGGACAAATCCTGTGTGCCAGACCTGAGGAAGGCACAAAAGATGCCGAAACGTTGTCGATGGTCACACAGATGTACAAAGTAGCGCAAAATGACGCCAGTAGAAACCAATTGGAAGCAAATAATAAATTACCCACGCTCTACCCAGATAGGAGAGCGCATGGATGCCGCACAGAGCAAGATGCTCTCGCTCCACCCAAATAGGGGAGTCGAATGATTGTGCGAGGTACGTATATAGGGTTGAACGCAAACGCAGCTGTCAATCCTACTTGCCAAATCGAGACTCATTATTAATTATATAACAAAGGCGACCGGATAGGTAATGTACAATCAAAGACATACAAACAGTGAGCACAAACACGTGTCCAAGGTCAAAAGGATCTTTATTAGGCCCTAATTGGTCCTGGCCAGCATGGCTGGCGCGGCCGCAGCGGGCAGGATGCTCTGGAGCTGGTTGTGGGGTGCGGGCCAGGATGGTAGGACCGTGCCTTTGTTCCTCTCCTTCGGGGGAGGAACTCCATATATCATCCTAACTCGCCTGTGCCACCTCCTTTGCCGCCCCCACGTTTCCGGTTTCCGTTGGGCTCCTGTTCCGTTTGTGTGCTGTCCCCTTAACTGGTCCTATCCCAGCCCTAATCCTAACCTAGCCCCAATCCTAACCTATCCCCCAACCCTAACCCTAACCCTAACCCTAATCCTAACCCTAACCCTAACCCTAACCCTAACCTGTCCCCGTTTCACAATAAGACAAAAATGTCAACCTGCAAGATAAAAATTGAAAATAAACAAGTCAAAAAATTGATTGGGAAATCACAATATACAAGTCAAAAATTTGAACCAAAACGGAGTAAAAAGGAAATACTTACCATAATACTTACCCGAAATAAACAAAAAATACTTACCTATACCGGAGTTCGCAAATCCACGCCCAATCGGTGCCTGCAAATAAAATAAAATATACCAAGCCAAAACAAGAAAAGGAAAATCACTTTCAAAAAATATGCGCAGTTCGCTATAAAAGGCCCGTTCGGAGCAGGAAGCTCTCAGTCTCGATGCGGCCATGGAGGAGGAAACAGCTCCCCATGCAATTAAACTAAACCAAATTTAGGGACAAATCCTGTGTGCCAGACCTGAGGAAGGCACAAAAGATGCCGAAACGTTGTCGATGGTCACACAGATGTACAAAGTAGCGCAAAATGACGCCAGTAGAAACCAATTGGAAGCAAATAATAAATTACCCACGCTCTACCCAGATAGGAGAGCGCATGGATGCCGCACAGAGCAAGATGCTCTCGCTCCACCCAAATAGGGGAGTCGAATGATTGTGCGAGGTACGTATATAGGGTTGAACGCAAACGCAGCTGTCAATCCTACTTGCCAAATCGAGACTCATTATTAATTATATAACAAAGGCGACCGGATAGGTAATGTACAATCAAAGACATACAAACAGTGAGCACAAACACGTGTCCAAGGTCAAAAGGATCTTTATTAGGCCCTAATTGGTCCTGGCCAGCATGGCTGGCGCAGCCGCAGCGGGCAGGATGCTCTGGAGCTGGTTGTGGGGTGCGGGCCAGGATGGTAGGACCGTGCCTTTGCTCCTCTCCTTCGGGGGAGGAACTCCATACCATCACCCTAACTCGCCTGTGCCACCTCCTTTGCCGCCCCCACGTTTCCGGTTTCCGTTGGGCTCCTGCTACGCTTGTGTGCTGTCCCCTACACTGGTCCTGTCCCAGCCCTAATCCTTACCTAGCCCCAATCCTAACCTAACCCCCAACCCTAACCCTAACCCTAACCCTAACCCTAATCCTAACCCTAACCCTAACCCTAACCCTAACCCTAACCTGACCCCGTTTCCCAATATGACAAAAACGTCAACCTGCAAGTAAAAAATTGGAAAATAATCAAGTCAAAAATTTGAACAGAAAGTAAAATGTACAAGTCAAAAATTTGAAACAAAAAGGTGTTAGAAGTAAATATTTACCGTGATACTCACCCGAAACAAACAAAAATACTCACCCAAAACAAACAAATGTACTTACCTGTGCCGGAGATCGCAAATTCACGCCCAATTGGTGCCTGCAAATAAAACAAAAATTTACCAAGCCAAATCAAGAAAAGGAAAATCACTTTCATAAAATATGCGCAGTTCGCTATAAAAGGCCCGTTCGGAGCAGGAAGCTCTCAGTCTCGATGCGGCCATGGAGGAGGAAACAGCTCCCCATGCAATTAAACTAAACCAAATTTAGGGACAATTCCTGTGTGCCAGACCTGAGGAAGGCACAAAAGATGCCGAAACGTTGTCGATGGTCACACAGATGTACAAAGTAGCGCAAAATGACGCCAGTTAGAAACCAATTGGAAGCAAATTATGGACCCACGCTCTACCCAGATAGGAGAGCGCATGGATGCCGCACAGAGCAAGATGCTCTCGCTCCACCCAAATAGGGGAGTCGAATAAATAAGTGCGAGGTACGAAAAGTTGGTTGAACGCAAAAGCGGCTGTCAATCTTACCTGCCAAATCGAGACTCAATTATTATTTATATAACAAAGGCGACCGGATAGAGAAAGTACAATCATACACAAACCCACAATAAGCACAAGCACGTGTTCAAGGTCAAATGAGATCTTTATTAAACCCCAATTGGTCCTGGCCAGCATGGCTGGCGCAGCCGCAGCGGGCAGGATGCTCTGGAGCTGGTTGTGGGGTGCGGGCCAGGATGGTAGGACCGTGCCTTTGCTCCTCTCCTTCGGGGGAGGAACTCCATACCATCACCCTAACCCTAACCCTAACCCTAACCCTAACCCTAACCCCTAACCCCTAACCCCTAACCCTAACCCTAACCCTAACCCTAACCCTAACCCTAACCCTAACCCTAACCCCTAACCCTAACCCTAACCCTAACCCTAACCCTAACCCTAACCCATAACCCCTAATCCTTAGCCCTAGCCCTACTAACCATACTAACCCTAACCCCTGACCCCTAACCTTAACCCCTAATTCTAACCCCTAACCCTAACCCCTAAATCCTAACCCTTGACCCCTAGCCCTGATCCTACTAACCCTAACCCCTGACCCTAACCCCTAACCCCTGACCCTTACCCTAAACCTAACCTTAATCTCTAAGGAAAACAGTTGATTGAATATAAAAACAAAACATTAGGTCAAGAATAATGCAAAGTGAATAGGCATAATGTAATCCAAGGTTGGAAGGGTAGGTGAGTTTCTCTCAATTTTTTCTCTCTCAACTTTTTTTTCCATCTTGCTGGCCGAAGACCTGGGTAGCGCCTCAGCTACTCGGGGGAGGTTCTGGCAGAGGTGCAGTCACACTTCGCCGTCCTTCGTACCCAATCCAGATTTTATGTGACCTGGTACGGCGGGTTTACTGCGGGGACATGCGTAGGCCCGTGCCTTCCGTTGCCTTCTATCTAACCGACAGGGTCGGCGGACCCTTTGGGGAAGGTTTAGCGAGACAAACTCAAAATACCTAACCAGCCAGTGCCCTTCGGACATCCGAGTATTACCTTAAGCCAAATTATCGGGTCGCATACTTTTCTAATTTTCCCGTTTCCCTGATATTTTCACCCTCTCGTCCCTCCTCCCCTCCTCTCAAGGGTAGAAGAGGGACGCCACCACGTGTCGGGTTTTTGGTCGAGATGCAGTCACATTTCCCAGTACCTGTCCGTGGACTCTCCTTTTCTTTATTTTTCTCTAACGCTTACTTTCTTGTTAAATAACTTCTCCCTCCCGTCCCTCCTCCCCTTCTGTCAAGGGTCGGAGAGGGAGAGGACCACGGGTTGGGTTTTGGTAGAGATGGCCTCATTTCCCATTGCCTTTCCGTGGTCTCTCTCTTTTATATTTCTCTAATTCTCACTTTCTCGCTATTGGCTAGAATAAAAAGGGCGCAGAGAGGCAACTTTTCCAACCTGGTTAGGGCCATCTTCAACCTCTACATAAGGCAGTGAAATGCTTGCAATCTACCTGAACATAGACTCTACAGGACCACTAGGAGCGAGGGGAGCAAGCCCTGAGAAGAAGGATAGGTTCCCTCACTTCGGAGGATGAATCAAGAGCACGGATTTGCAGGGCCTTTTCCATTGCGGCCTGAGAGGAGACGGGAGAGACGCCAATGGGGAGTTAAGAAGATGAAGACGAAGGTGAGGTAGAAGAAATAGCTTAGCCACCACTCATTGGAACGGGGAGAGGCCACACGGAGGAACTGAGAGAAACCCACAAAACTTACCAGCAGGTGAAGGAAGGCATTCACCCACTCAGGAAGAAAACTCGACGACGCGGGGAGTGCAAACAGCGGTAGATGTGCTGCTGGAGCTCCTTGAAGAAAGAAGAAGAAGATACCAAGAACCTGGTCCTAATTTTTCTGAAGCACGAAGAGGGAGAGAAGATCCATCACAACGGCAGGTGAAGGAATGCATTCACCTACTTAGGATGAAAGCTCGACGACGTGCGAAGGGCCAATGGTAAATGTGCTGCGGGAACTCCTTGAAGAAAGAAGAAGAAGGTACCGAGAACCTGGTCATAATTCTTCTGAAGCAACAAAAAAAAGGGGGGGAGAAGATCCACCGCAACGGCTACTAGTGGAGACAGCATCGGTCCAAGCACGGGACACTGCAACACAAACTTCAAGTCCTAAATTCAACCAGATTCTAGTCTTGAACCTGAACCAAATTCTGAAATCAATTCCTTACCCTGAGTCAAATCCTAACCCTTAACCAAATTGCAAACTAAATCCTAAACTTGACCAAATCTAGATTCCAGAATGAATTTTAAATCCAACCAAATATCTAAAAATTTACGATTTAATTTAATTAAATTACAAAACGAAAAGGCGAAACTATAATCGAATCACATTTTTTATTTTAAAGCAGGCCCTAAAAGTAAAAAGAAGAATTTTTCTTCAAACGCATAAAAGAAAACATTGGACGTGATGGGACACTGGAGGGCGCCCTTGACACATTAAATCGCGTTGGTACCAACGGACCTCAGTTAGACGTGAATATTATGGACTTAATATTATCCTTTGAATTTAGAAACGAGTAAGTTGGAAAACACTATTAAATAGTATTAAGAGGTTTTTCAATAAGTTTGATTCTAATCGAATTTTGGAACGAATGCTTTGGTTGGCATGATTGCTGGCGGAGGATTGCTCTGACGTACGGCGAAAAAAAAGGTGGGGGCTAGTTCCGGTGTGGCTAATGTTTACTAGCTGCCTTGTTTACGAGACTATTGATTCCACATACGGAGTTGGATTAAGGTGAGTGAGTGTTTTTAACGGACAAAAGTGACCGGGTAGTGCAAATAAACAATACCAATCTAAATGTATTCTATTATTTTCACCGGGAGGAGTAATTTTAAGAATATTATGTGTTATCGGGGGCCGCCATGACTTTGGCAAGGGCTTATGGGTATTTCTTAGTTGCTAATGCTCGCTAGCTGCGGTACGCGTAGGACGATATCGCTCCAAATAGGTGACTAGTTCGGTGATATATGTTGAATTTACGGCCGAATGGGACCGGGTGTCAATACAGGAACGGGCTCAGGAGGTTAAAACAAAAATTATTTGTTCGTTATTGATTTACGAAAGGACTTAGGTATGATTAGTGTCTATGGGCGGCGCCATTGTTTTGGGGCTGGGGCTTATGGGTGCTTCCGCATTGCTAATGCTCATAACATTAGCTACGATACGCCTACAGCTATTTCGTTACAAATATACGATCTTATTAATGTTATAAATTAATTTTACGGATGAATGGAATCGGGTAAAATACTTTAATAATACCAGGGGATTTGTGGACATTTTATTCCATTTTGATCGTTGTTTGGGAGAGATGATGTTGTGGAAGATAGGGGGATTACAGAAGCTGCCGGAGTAACTGACAGGAGTTTACGAGTACTTCTGGGGGGTTGGTACCTAGGAGTATCGCGATTTACGTTGATTTGTATTTCTAAATGTACGATTTGATTTAATAAAAAATATGAATTGAATTTTTAATAAAAAACTATGAATTGAATTTACATCTGAATGTTTTACGACTAACACAATTAAAGAGTGCCAATGGGTTATAGCCGAATTTTTTAGTGCTTATCAGTTGAATGGGGGGGCGTGATTGGAGGACGAGAGCCGCCACGATGATTCGCCAAGGCTCTTGAGGGGGACGTTCAACGGTGGCGCTGTGACGCAGGAGAGTGGCACTGGGGAAGACCTTCTTTCCAGGTAATATGTAAGGTTACTCCGATTCTTTGAGAGAAACTTCTTTGATGACATAAAATGTATTAAGAGTGGAAATAATACCTTAAAGGTCATTAGCACAGGTAGGCCACATAGAGTCCAATTTGCATTTATAATAATAAAGGTGGTCCCCCAATAAAACTGAAATGAAGCAAAACAACATTAAGAGGAAAACAACATTAAATGGAATACAAAGGTGGTTCATGTACAGTTAATAGTTGAACAAATCGGTACAACAAAAGGACTAGAAGACTGACCAATTGATCTACTCTGTCTGCGTTAAAGCTGGAGAGTTGACTGGACAAGCTACTGGAATTTCAATTGACGAAGTAGACACGCTCCGGGGCTTGATCGACCCCGGCGGGGCCTCCCTTGGGCGAGGGTGTCTGGTGATAATGGCCGAAACACTCTAAGACCCCAAGGTCCACTACTGATGAGGTGTCTACAAAATTTTGACATCCAAATTACCTACAACAATGACCCTTTCTAAACAAAACAATTTTTTTTAACAAAAATAGATTTAGAAAAAAAATATATTAGTTCAAACACAATTAAGGGTTAATGGACACAATTAATACAAGGGTGGTCGAAAAAAGAAGAGAAAGAGAATGACCTCTAACCCTAACCCCTGACCTCTAACCCTAGCCTTGACCCATAACCCCTAATCCTTAGCCCTAGCCCTACTAACCATACTAACCCTAACCCCTGACCCCTAACCTTAACCCCTAATTCTAACCCCTAACCCTAACCCCTAAATCCTAACCCTTGACCCCTAGCCCTGATCCTACTAACCCTAACCCCTGACCCTAACCCCTAACCCCTGACCCTTACCCTAAACCTAACCTTAATCTCTAAGGAAAACAGTTGATTAAATATAAAAACAAAACATTAGGTCAAGAATAATGCAAAGTGAATAGGCATAATGTAATCCAAGGTTGGAAGGGTAGGTGAGTTTCTCTCAATTTTTTCTCTCTCAACTTTTTTTTCCATCTTGCTGGCCGAAGACCTGGGTAGCGCCTCAGCTACTCGGGGGAGGTTCTGGCAGAGGTGCAGTCACACTTCGCCGTCCTTCGTACCCAATCCAGATTTTATGTGACCTGGTACGGCGGGTTTACTGCGGGGACATGCGTAGGCCCGTGCCTTCCGTTGCCTTCTATCTAACCGACAGGGTCGGCGGACCCTTTGGGGAAGGTTTAGCGAGACAAACTCAAAATACCTAACCAGCCAGTGCCCTTCGGACACCCGAGTATTACCTTAAGCCAAATTATCGGGTCGCATACTTTTCTAATTTTCCCGTTTCCCTGATATTTTCACCCTCTCGTCCCTCCTCCCCTCCTCTCAAGGGTAGAAGAGGGACGCCACCACGTGTCGGGTTTTTGGTCGAGATGCAGTCACATTTCCCAGTACCTGTCCGTGGACTCTCCTTTTCTTTATTTTTCTCTAACGCTTACTTTCTTGTTAAATAACTTCTCCCTCCCGTCCCTCCTCCCCTTCTGTCAAGGGTCGGAGAGGGAGAGGACCACGGGTTGGGTTTTGGTAGAGATGGCCTCATTTCCCATTGCCTTTCCGTGGTCTCTCTCTTTTATATTTCTCTAATTCTCACTTTCTCGCTATTGGCTAGAATAAAAAGGGCGCAGAGAGGCAACTTTTCCAACCTGGTTAGGGCCATCTTCAACCTCTACATAAGGCAGTGGAATGCTTGCAATCTACCTGAACATAGACTCTACAGGACCACTAGGAGCGAGGGGAGCAAGCCCTGAGAAGAAGGATAGGTTCCCTCACTTCGGAGGATGAATCAAGAGCACGGATTTGCAGGGCCTTTTCCATTGCGGCCTGAGAGGAGACGGGAGAGACGCCAATGGTGAGTTAAGAAGATGAAGACGAAGGTGAGGTAGAAGAAATAGCTTAGCCACCACTCATTGGAACGGGGAGAGGCCACACGGAGGAACTGAGAGAAACCCACAAAACTTACCAGCAGGTGAAGGAAGGCATTCACCCACTCAGGAAGAAAACTCGACGACGCGGGGAGTGCAAACAGCGGTAGATGTGCTGCTGGAGCTCCTTGAAGAAAGAAGAAGAAGATACCAAGAACCTGGTCCTAATTTTTCTGAAGCACGAAGAGGGAGAGAAGATCCATCACAACGGCAGGTGAAGGAATGCATTCACCTACTTAGGATGAAAGCTCGACGACGTGCGAAGGGCCAATGGTAAATGTGCTGCGGGAACTCCTTGAAGAAAGAAGAAGAAGGTACCGAGAACCTGGTCATAATTCTTCTGAAGCACCAAAAAAAAGGGGGGGAGAAGATCCACCGCAACGGCTACTAGTGGAGACAGCATCGGTCCAAGCACGGGACACTGCAACACAAACTTCAAGTCCTAAATTCAACCAGATTCTAGTCTTGAACCTGAACCAAATTCTGAAATCAATTCCTTACCCTGAGTCAAATCCTAACCCTTAACCAAATTGCAAACTAAATCCTAAACTTGACCAAATCTAGATTCCAGAATGAATTTTAAATCCAACCAAATATCTAAAAATTTACGATTTAATTTAATTAAATTACAAAACGAAAAGGCGAAACTATAATCGAATCACATTTTTTTATTTTAAAGCAGGCCCTAAAAGAAAAAAGAAGAATTTTTCTTCAAACGCATAAAAGAAAACATTGGACGTGATGGGACACTGGAGGGCGCCCTTGACACATTAAATCGCGTTGGTACCAACGGACCTCAGTTAGACGTGAATATTATGGACTTAATATTATCCTTTGAATTTAGAAACGAGTAAGTTGGAAAACACTATTAAATAGTATTAAGAGGTTTTTCAATAAGTTTGATTCTAATCGAATTTTGGAACGAATGCTTTGGTTGGCATGATTGCTGGCGGAGGATTGCTCTGACGTACGGCGAAAAAAAAGGTGGGGGCTACTTCCGGTTTGGCTAATGTTTACTAGCTGCCTTGTTTACGAGACTATTGATTCCACATACGGAGTTGGATTAAGGTGAGTGAGTGTTTTTAACGGACAAAAGTGACCGGGTAGTGCAAATAAACAATACCAATCTAAATGTATTCTATTATTTTCACCGGGAGGAGTAATTTTAAGAATATTATGTGTTATCGGGGGCCGCCATGACTTTGGCAAGGGCTTATGGGTATTTCTTAGTTGCTAATGCTCGCTAGCTGCGGTACGCGTAGGACGATATCGCTCCAAATAGGTGACTAGTTCGGTGATATATGTTGAATTTACGGCCGAATGGGACCGGGTGTCAATACAGGAACGGGCTCAGGAGGTTAAAACAAAAATTATTTGTTCGTTATTGATTTACGAAAGGACTTAGGTATGATTAGTGTCTATGGGCGGCGCCATTGTTTTGGGGCTGGGGCTTATGGGTGCTTCCGCATTGCTAATGCTCATAACATTAGCTACGATACGCCTACAGCTATTTCGTTACAAATATACGATCTTATTAATGTTATAAATTAATTTTACGGATGAATGGAATCGGGTAAAATACTTTAATAATACCAGGGGATTTGTGGACATTTTATTCCATTTTGATCGTTGTTTGGGAGAGATGATGTTGTGGAAGATAGGGGGATTACAGAAGCTGCCGGAGTAACTGACAGGAGTTTACGAGTACTTCTGGGGGGTTGGTACCTAGGAGTATCGCGATTTACGTTGATTTGTATTTCTAAATGTACGATATGATTTAATAAAAAATATGAATTGAATTTTTAATAAAAAACTATGAATTGAATTTACATCTGAATGTTTTACGACTAACACAATTAAAGAGTGCCAATGGGTTATAGCCGAATTTTTTAGTGCTTATCAGTTGAATGGGGGGGCGTGATTGGAGGACGAGAGCCGCCACGATGATTCGCCAAGGCTCTTGAGGGGGACGTTCAACGGTGGCGCTGTGACGCAGGAGAGTGGCACTGGGGAAGACCTTCTTTCCAGGTAATATGTAAGGTTACTCCGATTCTTTGAGAGAAACTTCTTTGATGACATAAAATGTATTAAGAGTGGAAATAATACCTTAAAGGTCATTAGCACAGGTAGGCCACATAGAGTCCAATTTGCATTTATAATAATAAAGGTGGTCCCCCAATAAAACTGAAATGAAGCAAAACAACATTAAGAGGAAAACAACATTAAATGGAATACAAAGGTGGTTCATGTACAGTTAATAGTTGAACAAATCGGTACAACAAAAGGACTAGAAGACTGACCAATTGATCTACTCTGTCTGCGTTAAAGCTGGAGAGTTGACTGGACAAGCTACTGGAATTTCAATTGACGAAGTAGACACGCTCCGGGGCTTGATCGACCCCGGCGGGGCCTCCCTTGGGCGAGGGTGTCTGGTGATAATGGCCGAAACACTCTAAGACCCCAAGGTCCACTACTGATGAGGTGTCTACAAAATTTTGACATCCAAATTACCTACAACAATGACCCTTTCTAAACAAAACAGTTTTTTTAACAAAAATAGATTTATGGAAAAAAAATATATTAGTTCAAACACAACTAAGGGTTAATGGACACAATTAATACAAGGGTGGTCGAAAAAAGAAGAGAAAGAGAATGACCTCTAACCCTAACCCCTGACCTCTAACCCTAGCCTTGACCCATAACCCCTAATCCTTAGCCCTAGCCCTACTAACCATACTAACCCTAACCCCTGACCCCTAACCTTAACCCCTAATTCTAACCCCTAACCCTAACCCCTAAATCCTAACCCTTGACCCCTAGCCCTGATCCTACTAACCCTAACCCCTGACCCTAACCCCTAACCCCTGACCCTTACCCTAAACCTAACCTTAATCTCTAAGGAAAACAGTTGATTGAATATAAAAACAAAACATTAGGTCAAGAATAATGCAAAGTGAATAGGCATAATGTAATCCAAGGTTGGAAGGGTAGGTGAGTTTCTCTCAATTTTTTCTCTCTCAACTTTTTTTTCCATCTTGCTGGCCGAAGACCTGGGTAGCGCCTCAGCTACTCGGGGGAGGTTCTGGCAGAGGTGCAGTCACACTTCGCCGTCCTTCGTACCCAATCCAGATTTTATGTGACCTGGTACGGCGGGTTTACTGCGGGGACATGCGTAGGCCCGTGCCTTCCGTTGCCTTCTATCTAACCGACAGGGTCGGCGGACCCTTTGGGGAAGGTTTAGCGAGACAAACTCAAAATACCTAACCAGCCAGTGCCCTTCGGACACCCGAGTATTACCTTAAGCCAAATTATCGGGTCGCATACTTTTCTAATTTTCCCGTTTCCCTGATATTTTCACCCTCTCGTCCCTCCTCCCCTCCTCTCAAGGGTAGAAGAGGGACGCCACCACGTGTCGGGTTTTTGGTCGAGATGCAGTCACATTTCCCAGTACCTGTCCGTGGACTCTCCTTTTCTTTATTTTTCTCTAACGCTTACTTTCTTGTTAAATAACTTCTCCCTCCCGTCCCTCCTCCCCTTCTGTCAAGGGTCGGAGAGGGAGAGGACCACGGGTTGGGTTTTGGTAGAGATGGCCTCATTTCCCATTGCCTTTCCGTGGTCTCTCTCTTTTATATTTCTCTAATTCTCACTTTCTCGCTATTGGCTAGAATAAAAAGGGCGCAGAGAGGCAACTTTTCCAACCTGGTTAGGGCCATCTTCAACCTCTACATAAGGCAGTGGAATGCTTGCAATCTACCTGAACATAGACTCTACAGGACCACTAGGAGCGAGGGGAGCAAGCCCTGAGAAGAAGGATAGGTTCCCTCACTTCGGAGGATGAATCAAGAGCACGGATTTGCAGGGCCTTTTCCATTGCGGCCTGAGAGGAGACGGGAGAGACGCCAATGGTGAGTTAAGAAGATGAAGACGAAGGTGAGGTAGAAGAAATAGCTTAGCCACCACTCATTGGAACGGGGAGAGGCCACACGGAGGAACTGAGAGAAACCCACAAAACTTACCAGCAGGTGAAGGAAGGCATTCACCCACTCAGGAAGAAAACTCGACGACGCGGGGAGTGCAAACAGCGGTAGATGTGCTGCTGGAGCTCCTTGAAGAAAGAAGAAGAAGATACCAAGAACCTGGTCCTAATTTTTCTGAAGCACGAAGAGGGAGAGAAGATCCATCACAACGGCAGGTGAAGGAATGCATTCACCTACTTAGGATGAAAGCTCGACGACGTGCGAAGGGCCAATGGTAAATGTGCTGCGGGAACTCCTTGAAGAAAGAAGAAGAAGGTACCGAGAACCTGGTCATAATTCTTCTGAAGCACCAAAAAAAAGGGGGGGAGAAGATCCACCGCAACGGCTACTAGTGGAGACAGCATCGGTCCAAGCACGGGACACTGCAACACAAACTTCAAGTCCTAAATTCAACCAGATTCTAGTCTTGAACCTGAACCAAATTCTGAAATCAATTCCTTACCCTGAGTCAAATCCTAACCCTTAACCAAATTGCAAACTAAATCCTAAACTTGACCAAATCTAGATTCCAGAATGAATTTTAAATCCAACCAAATATCTAAAAATTTACGATTTAATTTAATTAAATTACAAAACGAAAAGGCGAAACTATAATCGAATCACATTTTTTTATTTTAAAGCAGGCCCTAAAAGAAAAAAGAAGAATTTTTCTTCAAACGCATAAAAGAAAACATTGGACGTGATGGGACACTGGAGGGCGCCCTTGACACATTAAATCGCGTTGGTACCAACGGACCTCAGTTAGACGTGAATATTATGGACTTAATATTATCCTTTGAATTTAGAAACGAGTAAGTTGGAAAACACTATTAAATAGTATTAAGAGGTTTTTCAATAAGTTTGATTCTAATCGAATTTTGGAACGAATGCTTTGGTTGGCATGATTGCTGGCGGAGGATTGCTCTGACGTACGGCGAAAAAAAAGGTGGGGGCTACTTCCGGTTTGGCTAATGTTTACTAGCTGCCTTGTTTACGAGACTATTGATTCCACATACGGAGTTGGATTAAGGTGAGTGAGTGTTTTTAACGGACAAAAGTGACCGGGTAGTGCAAATAAACAATACCAATCTAAATGTATTCTATTATTTTCACCGGGAGGAGTAATTTTAAGAATATTATGTGTTATCGGGGGCCGCCATGACTTTGGCAAGGGCTTATGGGTATTTCTTAGTTGCTAATGCTCGCTAGCTGCGGTACGCGTAGGACGATATCGCTCCAAATAGGTGACTAGTTCGGTGATATATGTTGAATTTACGGCCGAATGGGACCGGGTGTCAATACAGGAACGGGCTCAGGAGGTTAAAACAAAAATTATTTGTTCGTTATTGATTTACGAAAGGACTTAGGTATGATTAGTGTCTATGGGCGGCGCCATTGTTTTGGGGCTGGGGCTTATGGGTGCTTCCGCATTGCTAATGCTCATAACATTAGCTACGATACGCCTACAGCTATTTCGTTACAAATATACGATCTTATTAATGTTATAAATTGATTTTACGGATGAATGGAATCGGGTAAAATACTTTAATAATACCAGGGGATTTGTGGACATTTTATTCCATTTTGATCGTTGTTTGGGAGAGATGATGTTGTGGAAGATAGGGGGATTACAGAAGCTGCCGGAGTAACTGACAGGAGTTTACGAGTACTTCTGGGGGGTTGGTACCTAGGAGTATCGCGATTTACGTTGATTTGTATTTCTAAATGTACGATATGATTTAATAAAAAATATGAATTGAATTTTTAATAAAAAACTATGAATTGAATTTACATCTGAATGTTTTACGACTAACACAATTAAAGAGTGCCAATGGGTTATAGCCGAATTTTTTAGTGCTTATCAGTTGAATGGGGGGGCGTGATTGGAGGACGAGAGCCGCCACGATGATTCGCCAAGGCTCTTGAGGGGGACGTTCAACGGTGGCGCTGTGACGCAGGAGAGTGGCACTGGGGAAGACCTTCTTTCCAGGTAATATGTAAGGTTACTCCGATTCTTTGAGAGAAACTTCTTTGATGACATAAAATGTATTAAGAGTGGAAATAATACCTTAAAGGTCATTAGCACAGGTAGGCCACATAGAGTCCAATTTGCATTTATAATAATAAAGGTGGTCCCCCAATAAAACTGAAATGAAGCAAAACAACATTAAGAGGAAAACAACATTAAATGGAATACAAAGGTGGTTCATGTACAGTTAATAGTTGAACAAATCGGTACAACAAAAGGACTAGAAGACTGACCAATTGATCTACTCTGTCTGCGTTAAAGCTGGAGAGTTGACTGGACAAGCTACTGGAATTTCAATTGACGAAGTAGACACGCTCCGGGGCTTGATCGACCCCGGCGGGGCCTCCCTTGGGCGAGGGTGTCTGGTGATAATGGCCGAAACACTCTAAGACCCCAAGGTCCACTACTGATGAGGTGTCTACAAAATTTTGACATCCAAATTACCTACAACAATGACCCTTTCTAAACAAAACAGTTTTTTTAACAAAAATAGATTTATGGAAAAAAAATATATTAGTTCAAACACAACTAAGGGTTAATGGACACAATTAATACAAGGGTGGTCGAAAAAAGAAGAGAAAGAGAATGACCTCTAACCCTAACCCCTGACCTCTAACCCTAGCCTTGACCCATAACCCCTAATCCTTAGCCCTAGCCCTACTAACCATACTAACCCTAACCCCTGACCCCTAACCTTAACCCCTAATTCTAACCCCTAACCCTAACCCCTAAATCCTAACCCTTGACCCCTAGCCCTGATCCTACTAACCCTAACCCCTGACCCTAACCCCTAACCCCTGACCCTTACCCTAAACCTAACCTTAATCTCTAAGGAAAACAGTTGATTGAATATAAAAACAAAACATTAGGTCAAGAATAATGCAAAGTGAATAGGCATAATGTAATCCAAGGTTGGAAGGGTAGGTGAGTTTCTCTCAATTTTTTCTCTCTCAACTTTTTTTTCCATCTTGCTGGCCGAAGACCTGGGTAGCGCCTCAGCTACTCGGGGGAGGTTCTGGCAGAGGTGCAGTCACACTTCGCCGTCCTTCGTACCCAATCCAGATTTTATGTGACCTGGTACGGCGGGTTTACTGCGGGGACATGCGTAGGCCCGTGCCTTCCGTTGCCTTCTATCTAACCGACAGGGTCGGCGGACCCTTTGGGGAAGGTTTAGCGAGACAAACTCAAAATACCTAACCAGCCAGTGCCCTTCGGACACCCGAGTATTACCTTAAGCCAAATTATCGGGTCGCATACTTTTCTAATTTTCCCGTTTCCCTGATATTTTCACCCTCTCGTCCCTCCTCCCCTCCTCTCAAGGGTAGAAGAGGGACGCCACCACGTGTCGGGTTTTTGGTCGAGATGCAGTCACATTTCCCAGTACCTGTCCGTGGACTCTCCTTTTCTTTATTTTTCTCTAACGCTTACTTTCTTGTTAAATAACTTCTCCCTCCCGTCCCTCCTCCCCTTCTGTCAAGGGTCGGAGAGGGAGAGGACCACGGGTTGGGTTTTGGTAGAGATGGCCTCATTTCCCATTGCCTTTCCGTGGTCTCTCTCTTTTATATTTCTCTAATTCTCACTTTCTCGCTATTGGCTAGAATAAAAAGGGCGCAGAGAGGCAACTTTTCCAACCTGGTTAGGGCCATCTTCAACCTCTACATAAGGCAGTGGAATGCTTGCAATCTACCTGAACATAGACTCTACAGGACCACTAGGAGCGAGGGGAGCAAGCCCTGAGAAGAAGGATAGGTTCCCTCACTTCGGAGGATGAATCAAGAGCACGGATTTGCAGGGCCTTTTCCATTGCGGCCTGAGAGGAGACGGGAGAGACGCCAATGGTGAGTTAAGAAGATGAAGACGAAGGTGAGGTAGAAGAAATAGCTTAGCCACCACTCATTGGAACGGGGAGAGGCCACACGGAGGAACTGAGAGAAACCCACAAAACTTACCAGCAGGTGAAGGAAGGCATTCACCCACTCAGGAAGAAAACTCGACGACGCGGGGAGTGCAAACAGCGGTAGATGTGCTGCTGGAGCTCCTTGAAGAAAGAAGAAGAAGATACCAAGAACCTGGTCCTAATTTTTCTGAAGCACGAAGAGGGAGAGAAGATCCATCACAACGGCAGGTGAAGGAATGCATTCACCTACTTAGGATGAAAGCTCGACGACGTGCGAAGGGCCAATGGTAAATGTGCTGCGGGAACTCCTTGAAGAAAGAAGAAGAAGGTACCGAGAACCTGGTCATAATTCTTCTGAAGCACCAAAAAAAAGGGGGGGAGAAGATCCACCGCAACGGCTACTAGTGGAGACAGCATCGGTCCAAGCACGGGACACTGCAACACAAACTTCAAGTCCTAAATTCAACCAGATTCTAGTCTTGAACCTGAACCAAATTCTGAAATCAATTCCTTACCCTGAGTCAAATCCTAACCCTTAACCAAATTGCAAACTAAATCCTAAACTTGACCAAATCTAGATTCCAGAATGAATTTTAAATCCAACCAAATATCTAAAAATTTACGATTTAATTTAATTAAATTACAAAACGAAAAGGCGAAACTATAATCGAATCACATTTTTTTATTTTAAAGCAGGCCCTAAAAGAAAAAAGAAGAATTTTTCTTCAAACGCATAAAAGAAAACATTGGACGTGATGGGACACTGGAGGGCGCCCTTGACACATTAAATCGCGTTGGTACCAACGGACCTCAGTTAGACGTGAATATTATGGACTTAATATTATCCTTTGAATTTAGAAACGAGTAAGTTGGAAAACACTATTAAATAGTATTAAGAGGTTTTTCAATAAGTTTGATTCTAATCGAATTTTGGAACGAATGCTTTGGTTGGCATGATTGCTGGCGGAGGATTGCTCTGACGTACGGCGAAAAAAAAGGTGGGGGCTACTTCCGGTTTGGCTAATGTTTACTAGCTGCCTTGTTTACGAGACTATTGATTCCACATACGGAGTTGGATTAAGGTGAGTGAGTGTTTTTAACGGACAAAAGTGACCGGGTAGTGCAAATAAACAATACCAATCTAAATGTATTCTATTATTTTCACCGGGAGGAGTAATTTTAAGAATATTATGTGTTATCGGGGGCCGCCATGACTTTGGCAAGGGCTTATGGGTATTTCTTAGTTGCTAATGCTCGCTAGCTGCGGTACGCGTAGGACGATATCGCTCCAAATAGGTGACTAGTTCGGTGATATATGTTGAATTTACGGCCGAATGGGACCGGGTGTCAATACAGGAACGGGCTCAGGAGGTTAAAACAAAAATTATTTGTTCGTTATTGATTTACGAAAGGACTTAGGTATGATTAGTGTCTATGGGCGGCGCCATTGTTTTGGGGCTGGGGCTTATGGGTGCTTCCGCATTGCTAATGCTCATAACATTAGCTACGATACGCCTACAGCTATTTCGTTACAAATATACGATCTTATTAATGTTATAAATTAATTTTACGGATGAATGGAATCGGGTAAAATACTTTAATAATACCAGGGGATTTGTGGACATTTTATTCCATTTTGATCGTTGTTTGGGAGAGATGATGTTGTGGAAGATAGGGGGATTACAGAAGCTGCCGGAGTAACTGACAGGAGTTTACGAGTACTTCTGGGGGGTTGGTACCTAGGAGTATCGCGATTTACGTTGATTTGTATTTCTAAATGTACGATATGATTTAATAAAAAATATGAATTGAATTTTTAATAAAAAACTATGAATTGAATTTACATCTGAATGTTTTACGACTAACACAATTAAAGAGTGCCAATGGGTTATAGCCGAATTTTTTAGTGCTTATCAGTTGAATGGGGGGGCGTGATTGGAGGACGAGAGCCGCCACGATGATTCGCCAAGGCTCTTGAGGGGGACGTTCAACGGTGGCGCTGTGACGCAGGAGAGTGGCACTGGGGAAGACCTTCTTTCCAGGTAATATGTAAGGTTACTCCGATTCTTTGAGAGAAACTTCTTTGATGACATAAAATGTATTAAGAGTGGAAATAATACCTTAAAGGTCATTAGCACAGGTAGGCCACATAGAGTCCAATTTGCATTTATAATAATAAAGGTGGTCCCCCAATAAAACTGAAATGAAGCAAAACAACATTAAGAGGAAAACAACATTAAATGGAATACAAAGGTGGTTCATGTACAGTTAATAGTTGAACAAATCGGTACAACAAAAGGACTAGAAGACTGACCAATTGATCTACTCTGTCTGCGTTAAAGCTGGAGAGTTGACTGGACAAGCTACTGGAATTTCAATTGACGAAGTAGACACGCTCCGGGGCTTGATCGACCCCGGCGGGGCCTCCCTTGGGCGAGGGTGTCTGGTGATAATGGCCGAAACACTCTAAGACCCCAAGGTCCACTACTGATGAGGTGTCTACAAAATTTTGACATCCAAATTACCTACAACAATGACCCTTTCTAAACAAAACAGTTTTTTTAACAAAAATAGATTTATGGAAAAAAAATATATTAGTTCAAACACAACTAAGGGTTAATGGACACAATTAATACAAGGGTGGTCGAAAAAAGAAGAGAAAGAGAATGACCTCTAACCCTAACCCCTGACCTCTAACCCTAGCCTTGACCCATAACCCCTAATCCTTAGCCCTAGCCCTACTAACCATACTAACCCTAACCCCTGACCCCTAACCTTAACCCCTAATTCTAACCCCTAACCCTAACCCCTAAATCCTAACCCTTGACCCCTAGCCCTGATCCTACTAACCCTAACCCCTGACCCTAACCCCTAACCCCTGACCCTTACCCTAAACCTAACCTTAATCTCTAAGGAAAACAGTTGATTGAATATAAAAACAAAACATTAGGTCAAGAATAATGCAAAGTGAATAGGCATAATGTAATCCAAGGTTGGAAGGGTAGGTGAGTTTCTCTCAATTTTTTCTCTCTCAACTTTTTTTTCCATCTTGCTGGCCGAAGACCTGGGTAGCGCCTCAGCTACTCGGGGGAGGTTCTGGCAGAGGTGCAGTCACACTTCGCCGTCCTTCGTACCCAATCCAGATTTTATGTGACCTGGTACGGCGGGTTTACTGCGGGGACATGCGTAGGCCCGTGCCTTCCGTTGCCTTCTATCTAACCGACAGGGTCGGCGGACCCTTTGGGGAAGGTTTAGCGAGACAAACTCAAAATACCTAACCAGCCAGTGCCCTTCGGACACCCGAGTATTACCTTAAGCCAAATTATCGGGTCGCATACTTTTCTAATTTTCCCGTTTCCCTGATATTTTCACCCTCTCGTCCCTCCTCCCCTCCTCTCAAGGGTAGAAGAGGGACGCCACCACGTGTCGGGTTTTTGGTCGAGATGCAGTCACATTTCCCAGTACCTGTCCGTGGACTCTCCTTTTCTTTATTTTTCTCTAACGCTTACTTTCTTGTTAAATAACTTCTCCCTCCCGTCCCTCCTCCCCTTCTGTCAAGGGTCGGAGAGGGAGAGGACCACGGGTTGGGTTTTGGTAGAGATGGCCTCATTTCCCATTGCCTTTCCGTGGTCTCTCTCTTTTATATTTCTCTAATTCTCACTTTCTCGCTATTGGCTAGAATAAAAAGGGCGCAGAGAGGCAACTTTTCCAACCTGGTTAGGGCCATCTTCAACCTCTACATAAGGCAGTGGAATGCTTGCAATCTACCTGAACATAGACTCTACAGGACCACTAGGAGCGAGGGGAGCAAGCCCTGAGAAGAAGGATAGGTTCCCTCACTTCGGAGGATGAATCAAGAGCACGGATTTGCAGGGCCTTTTCCATTGCGGCCTGAGAGGAGACGGGAGAGACGCCAATGGTGAGTTAAGAAGATGAAGACGAAGGTGAGGTAGAAGAAATAGCTTAGCCACCACTCATTGGAACGGGGAGAGGCCACACGGAGGAACTGAGAGAAACCCACAAAACTTACCAGCAGGTGAAGGAAGGCATTCACCCACTCAGGAAGAAAACTCGACGACGCGGGGAGTGCAAACAGCGGTAGATGTGCTGCTGGAGCTCCTTGAAGAAAGAAGAAGAAGATACCAAGAACCTGGTCCTAATTTTTCTGAAGCACGAAGAGGGAGAGAAGATCCATCACAACGGCAGGTGAAGGAATGCATTCACCTACTTAGGATGAAAGCTCGACGACGTGCGAAGGGCCAATGGTAAATGTGCTGCGGGAACTCCTTGAAGAAAGAAGAAGAAGGTACCGAGAACCTGGTCATAATTCTTCTGAAGCACCAAAAAAAAGGGGGGGAGAAGATCCACCGCAACGGCTACTAGTGGAGACAGCATCGGTCCAAGCACGGGACACTGCAACACAAACTTCAAGTCCTAAATTCAACCAGATTCTAGTCTTGAACCTGAACCAAATTCTGAAATCAATTCCTTACCCTGAGTCAAATCCTAACCCTTAACCAAATTGCAAACTAAATCCTAAACTTGACCAAATCTAGATTCCAGAATGAATTTTAAATCCAACCAAATATCTAAAAATTTACGATTTAATTTAATTAAATTACAAAACGAAAAGGCGAAACTATAATCGAATCACATTTTTTTATTTTAAAGCAGGCCCTAAAAGAAAAAAGAAGAATTTTTCTTCAAACGCATAAAAGAAAACATTGGACGTGATGGGACACTGGAGGGCGCCCTTGACACATTAAATCGCGTTGGTACCAACGGACCTCAGTTAGACGTGAATATTATGGACTTAATATTATCCTTTGAATTTAGAAACGAGTAAGTTGGAAAACACTATTAAATAGTATTAAGAGGTTTTTCAATAAGTTTGATTCTAATCGAATTTTGGAACGAATGCTTTGGTTGGCATGATTGCTGGCGGAGGATTGCTCTGACGTACGGCGAAAAAAAAGGTGGGGGCTACTTCCGGTTTGGCTAATGTTTACTAGCTGCCTTGTTTACGAGACTATTGATTCCACATACGGAGTTGGATTAAGGTGAGTGAGTGTTTTTAACGGACAAAAGTGACCGGGTAGTGCAAATAAACAATACCAATCTAAATGTATTCTATTATTTTCACCGGGAGGAGTAATTTTAAGAATATTATGTGTTATCGGGGGCCGCCATGACTTTGGCAAGGGCTTATGGGTATTTCTTAGTTGCTAATGCTCGCTAGCTGCGGTACGCGTAGGACGATATCGCTCCAAATAGGTGACTAGTTCGGTGATATATGTTGAATTTACGGCCGAATGGGACCGGGTGTCAATACAGGAACGGGCTCAGGAGGTTAAAACAAAAATTATTTGTTCGTTATTGATTTACGAAAGGACTTAGGTATGATTAGTGTCTATGGGCGGCGCCATTGTTTTGGGGCTGGGGCTTATGGGTGCTTCCGCATTGCTAATGCTCATAACATTAGCTACGATACGCCTACAGCTATTTCGTTACAAATATACGATCTTATTAATGTTATAAATTAATTTTACGGATGAATGGAATCGGGTAAAATACTTTAATAATACCAGGGGATTTGTGGACATTTTATTCCATTTTGATCGTTGTTTGGGAGAGATGATGTTGTGGAAGATAGGGGGATTACAGAAGCTGCCGGAGTAACTGACAGGAGTTTACGAGTACTTCTGGGGGGTTGGTACCTAGGAGTATCGCGATTTACGTTGATTTGTATTTCTAAATGTACGATATGATTTAATAAAAAATATGAATTGAATTTTTAATAAAAAACTATGAATTGAATTTACATCTGAATGTTTTACGACTAACACAATTAAAGAGTGCCAATGGGTTATAGCCGAATTTTTTAGTGCTTATCAGTTGAATGGGGGGGCGTGATTGGAGGACGAGAGCCGCCACGATGATTCGCCAAGGCTCTTGAGGGGGACGTTCAACGGTGGCGCTGTGACGCAGGAGAGTGGCACTGGGGAAGACCTTCTTTCCAGGTAATATGTAAGGTTACTCCGATTCTTTGAGAGAAACTTCTTTGATGACATAAAATGTATTAAGAGTGGAAATAATACCTTAAAGGTCATTAGCACAGGTAGGCCACATAGAGTCCAATTTGCATTTATAATAATAAAGGTGGTCCCCCAATAAAACTGAAATGAAGCAAAACAACATTAAGAGGAAAACAACATTAAATGGAATACAAAGGTGGTTCATGTACAGTTAATAGTTGAACAAATCGGTACAACAAAAGGACTAGAAGACTGACCAATTGATCTACTCTGTCTGCGTTAAAGCTGGAGAGTTGACTGGACAAGCTACTGGAATTTCAATTGACGAAGTAGACACGCTCCGGGGCTTGATCGACCCCGGCGGGGCCTCCCTTGGGCGAGGGTGTCTGGTGATAATGGCCGAAACACTCTAAGACCCCAAGGTCCACTACTGATGAGGTGTCTACAAAATTTTGACATCCAAATTACCTACAACAATGACCCTTTCTAAACAAAACAGTTTTTTTAACAAAAATAGATTTATGGAAAAAAAATATATTAGTTCAAACACAACTAAGGGTTAATGGACACAATTAATACAAGGGTGGTCGAAAAAAGAAGAGAAAGAGAATGACCTCTAACCCTAACCCCTGACCTCTAACCCTAGCCTTGACCCATAACCCCTAATCCTTAGCCCTAGCCCTACTAACCATACTAACCCTAACCCCTGACCCCTAACCTTAACCCCTAATTCTAACCCCTAACCCTAACCCCTAAATCCTAACCCTTGACCCCTAGCCCTGATCCTACTAACCCTAACCCCTGACCCTAACCCCTAACCCCTGACCCTTACCCTAAACCTAACCTTAATCTCTAAGGAAAACAGTTGATTGAATATAAAAACAAAACATTAGGTCAAGAATAATGCAAAGTGAATAGGCATAATGTAATCCAAGGTTGGAAGGGTAGGTGAGTTTCTCTCAATTTTTTCTCTCTCAACTTTTTTTTCCATCTTGCTGGCCGAAGACCTGGGTAGCGCCTCAGCTACTCGGGGGAGGTTCTGGCAGAGGTGCAGTCACACTTCGCCGTCCTTCGTACCCAATCCAGATTTTATGTGACCTGGTACGGCGGGTTTACTGCGGGGACATGCGTAGGCCCGTGCCTTCCGTTGCCTTCTATCTAACCGACAGGGTCGGCGGACCCTTTGGGGAAGGTTTAGCGAGACAAACTCAAAATACCTAACCCTAACCCTAACCCTAACCCTAACCCTAACCCTAACCCTAACCCTAACCCTAACCCTAAGACCCCAAGGTCCACTACTGATGAGGTGTCTACCAAATTTTGACATCCAAATTACCTACAACAAGGACCCTTTTTAAACAAAACAGTTTTTTTTAACAAAAATAGATTTATAAAAAAATATATTAGTTCAAACACAACTAAAGGTTAATGGACACAATTAATATAAGGGTGGTCTTGTATTTAAGATAAGGTTAGTCTTGTAGGTCTGTACTTTTCGGTAGCTTTTCACTGTTTTTCCGTATTGCTGGTTAGGGACCTGGTTGGCGCCTCGGCTGCCCCTAACCCCTAACCCTAAACCCTAACCCTAACCTTAACCTTAACCCTAACCTTAACCTTTGACCCCTGACCCCTAACCCTGACCCTAACCCTAACCTTAATCTCTAAGGAAAACAGTTGGTTAAATATAAAAACAAAACATTAGGTCAAGAATAATGCAAAGTGAATAGGCATAATGTAATCCAAGGTTGGAAGGGTAGGTGAGTTTCTCTCAATTTTCTCTCTCAACTTTTTTTCCATCTTGCTGGCCGAAGACCTGGGTAGCGCCTCAGCTACTCGGGGGAGGTTCTGGTTGAGGTGCAGTCTCGCTTCGCCGGCCTTCGTACCCACTCCAAAATTTATGCGACTCTGGTACGGTGAGGTTTACTGACGGAGACATGCGTCGGCCTGTGCCCTCCGCTGCCTTCTATCTAACCAACTGGGTCGGCGGACCCTTTGGGGAATGTGTAGCGTGATAACCTTAAAAACCTAACCCTAACCCTAACCCTAACCCTAACCCTAACCCTAACCCTAACCCTCTCCTTCGGGGGAGGAGCTCCATACATCATCCTAACTCGCCTGTGCCACCTCCTTTGCCGCCCCCACGTTTCCGGTTTCCATTGGGCTCCTGTTCCGTTTGTGTGCTGTCCCCTACATTGGTCTTATCCCAGCCCTAATCCTAACCTAGCCCCAATCCTAACCTATCCCCCAACCCTAACCCTAACCCTAACCCTAACCCTAACCCTAATCCTAACCCTAACCCTAACCCTAACCCTAACCTGTCCCCGTTTCACAATAAGACAAAAACGTCAACCTGCAAGATAAAAATTGAAAATAAACAAGTCAAAAAATTGATTGGGAAATCACAATGTACAAGTCAAAAATTTGAACAAAAACGGAGTAAAAAGGAAATACTTACCATGATACTTACCCGAAATAAACAAAAAATACTTACCTATACCGGAGTTCGCAAATCCACGCCCAATCGGTGCCTGCAAATAAAATAAAATTTACCAAGCCAAAACAAGAAAAGGAAAATCACTTTCAAAAAATATGCGCAGTTCGCTATAAAAGGCCCGTTCGGAGCAGGACGCTCTCAGTCTCGATGCGGCCATGGGAGAGGAAGCAGCTCCCCATGCTATTAAACTAAACCAAATTTAGGGACAATTCCTGTGTGCCAGACCTGAGGAAGGCACAAAAGATGCCGAAACGTTGTCGATGGTCACACAGATGAACAAAATGGAGCGCAAAATGACGCCAGTAGAATCTAATTGGAAGCAAATAATGAATTACCCACGCTCTACCCAGATAGGAGAGCGCATGGATGCCGCACAGAGCAAGATGCTCTCGCTCCACCCAAATAGGGGAGTCGAATGATTGTGCGAGGTACGAATATAGGGTTGAACGCAAGCAGCTGTCAATCTTACATGCCAAATCGAGACTCATTATTATTTATTTATTTATATAACAAAGGCGACCGGATAGGAAATGTACAATCAAAATCATGAATGGAGTAAACACAAACACATGTTCAAGGTCATCAAAGATCTTTATTAACCCCAAATGGTCCTGGCCAGCATGGCTGGCGCGGCCGCAGCGGACAGGATGCTCTGGAGCTGGTTGTGGGGTGCGGGCCAGGATGGTAGGACCGTGCCTTTGCTCCTCTCCTTCGGGGGAGGAGCTCCATACATCACCCTAACCCTAACCCTAACCCTAACCCTAACCCTAACCCTAACCCTAACCCTAAACCCTAACCCTAACCCTAACCCTAACCCTAACCCTAACCCTAACCCTTGGATACCTACCTTGGATACTTACCTCGAATTGGTGCCACGCCTCTGGTCCCCGGACCACGCCCACCTAAAAAAATCACAAAACAAAATCACAAAAAGCAAAAAATCAACAAATTATGCATGTATGTAAATACCTACCTGCATAATCCACTCACCTGTAGTCCACGCCTCTGGTCCCCGGACCACGCCCACTAAAACATCACAAAAGATAAAAAATCACAAAAGCTAAAAAATCACAAAAGACAAAAAGTCAATATATAATAAAGAAAATTTTTTAATAAAATAAATATATAAGTAAACAAAACAAAAAACAAGACAACACAATATTCAAATTCTACTTCATAACAACAAATTGTTAATAGAACACATTCAATAAGGCATAAACCAGTATCGTTTCCAGAAAGAAAAAAGTCAAAAACCAGTTTTATTTCCAAAAAGAAAAGAAGTCAAAAACGAAAACATAAATTTGAAATTAGAAACTCGAACCGAACAGAGAGTATAAATAGACGTGCAGACGCTCAGTGCGTTGAGGGAGAGCAAAGGGTGAACAACTCAGCAGTAATTGCATACAATAAAATTCAGCAATTTTTCATCATTTTTTGTTTGTGTGCCAGACCTGAGGAAGGCCCTAGCGGCCGAAACGTTGTCAGGGCACACTTTCATTATATATTGGCCATTCTAAATCTAAAAAAAGATATTTTTATCAAAAACTGCTTTAATAAAAACAATTCTGTTCAGAAAAAAATACCTTTATTACATATATAAATAATTACATATATAACAAAGGCAAAATCCTAATTATGGAGCAAGGTTGGACCACGGTCCACTATGGCCGACGCCGCCGCTTTGCTCACCAGAACCCTGGGCTGGAGGCTGGGAGGTGTGCTGGACGGATGGACCGTGCTTTTGCCCCTCCTTCCTATGGGAGGCGGGGCTCCTACCACAATCCTAACCCTAACCCTAACCCTAACCCTAACCCTAACCCTAACCCCTAACCCTAACCCTAACCCCTAACCCCTAACCCTAACCCTAACCCTAAGGTCAAAAAGATCTTTATTAGGCCCTAATTGGTCCTGGCCAGCATGGCTGGCGCGGCCGCAGCGGGCAGGATGCTCTGGAGCTGGTTGTGGGGTGCGGGCCAGGATGGTAGGACCGTGCCTTTGTTCCTCTCCTTCGGGGGAGGAACTCCATATATCATCCTAACTCGCCTGTGCCACCTCCTTTGCCGCCCCCACGTTTCCGGTTTCCGTTGGGCTCCTGTTCCGTTTGTGTGCTGTCCCCTTAACTGGTCCTATCCCAGCCCTAATCCTAACCTAGCCCCAATCCTAACCTATCCCCCAACCCTAACCCTAACCCTAATCCTAACCCTAACCCTAACCCTAACCCTAACCTGTCCCCGTTTCACAATAAGACAAAAATGTCAACCTACAAGATAAAAATTGAAAATAAACAAGTCCAAAAATTGATTGGGAAATCACAATATACAAGTCAAAAATTTGAACCAAAACGGAGTAAAAAGGAAATACTTACCATAATACTTACCCGAAATAAACAAAAAATACTTACCTATACCGGAGTTCGCAAATCCACGCCCAATCGGTGCCTGCAAATAAAATAAAATATACCAAGCCAAAACAAGAAAAGGAAAATCACTTTCAAAAAAATATGCGCAGTTCGCTATAAAAGGCCCGTTCGGAGCAGGAAGCTCTCAGTCTCGATGCGGCCATGGAGGAGGAAACAGCTCCCCATGCAATTAAACTAAACCAAATTTAGGGACAAATCCTGTGTGCCAGACCTGAGGAAGGCACAAAAGATGCCGAAACGTTGTCGATGGTCACACAGATGAACAAAATGGAGCGCAAAATGACGCCAGTAGAGACCAATTGGATGCAAATATAATTTACCCACGCTCTACCCAGATAGGAGAGCGCATGGATGCCGCACTGAGCAAGATGCTCTCGCTCCACCAAAATAGGGGAGTCGAATGATTGTGCGAGGTACGAATATAGGGTTGAACGCAAGCAGCTGTCAATCTTACATGCCAAATCGAGACTCACTTATTAATTATATAACAAAGGCGACCGGATAGGTATTGTACAATCACAAAACGAAAGTGCAATAAACACAAACACGTGTCTAAGGTCAAAAAGATCTTTATTAGGCCCTAATTGGTCCTGGCCAGCATGGCTGGCGCGGCCGCAGCGGGCAGGATGCTCTGGAGCTGGTTGTGGGGTGCGGGCCAGGATGGTAGGACCGTGCCTTTGTTCCTCTCCTTCGGGGGAGGAACTCCATATATCATCCTAACTCGCCTGTGCCACCTCCTTTGCCGCCCCCACGTTTCCGGTTTCCGTTGGGCTCCTGTTCCGTTTGTGTGCTGTCCCCTTAACTGGTCCTATCCCAGCCCTAATCCTAACCTAGCCCCAATCCTAACCTATCCCCCAACCCTAACCCTAACCCTAATCCTAACCCTAACCCTAACCCTAACCCTAACCTGTCCCCGTTTCACAATAAGACAAAAATGTCAACCTACAAGATAAAAATTGAAAATAAACAAGTCCAAAAATTGATTGGGAAATCACAATATACAAGTCAAAAATTTGAACCAAAACGGAGTAAAAAGGAAATACTTACCATAATACTTACCCGAAATAAACAAAAAATACTTACCTATACCGGAGTTCGCAAATCCACGCCCAATCGGTGCCTGCAAATAAAATAAAATATACCAAGCCAAAACAAGAAAAGGAAAATCACTTTCAAAAAAATATGCGCAGTTCGCTATAAAAGGCCCGTTCGGAGCAGGAAGCTCTCAGTCTCGATGCGGCCATGGAGGAGGAAACAGCTCCCCATGCAATTAAACTAAACCAAATTTAGGGACAAATCCTGTGTGCCAGACCTGAGGAAGGCACAAAAGATGCCGAAACGTTGTCGATGGTCACACAGATGAACAAAATGGAGCGCAAAATGACGCCAGTAGAGACCAATTTGATGCAAATATTAATTTACCCACGCTCTACCCAGATAGGAGAGCGCATGGATGCCGCACTGAGCAAGATGCTCTCGCTCCACCAAAATAGGGGAGTCGAATGATTGTGCGAGGTACGAATATAGGGTTGAACGCAAGCAGCTGTCAATCTTACATGCCAAATCGAGACTCACTTATTAATTATATAACAAAGGCGACCGGATAGGTAATGTGCAATCACAAAATGAAAGTGCAATAAACACAAACACGTGTCTAAGGTCAAAAAGATCTTTATTAGGCCCTAATTGGTCCTGGCCAGCATGGCTGGCGCGGCCGCAGCGGGCAGGATGCTCTGGAGCTGGTTGTGGGGTGCGGGCCAGGATGGTAGGACCGTGCCTTTGTTCCTCTCCTTCGGGGGAGGAACTCCATATATCATCCTAACTCGCCTGTGCCACCTCCTTTGCCGCCCCCACGTTTCCGGTTTCCGTTGGGCTCCTGTTCCGTTTGTGTGCTGTCCCCTTAACTGGTCCTATCCCAGCCCTAATCCTAACCTAGCCCCAATCCTAACCTATCCCCCAACCCTAACCCTAACCCTAATCCTAACCCTAACCCTAACCCTAACCCTAACCTGTCCCCGTTTCACAATAAGACAAAAATGTCAACCTACAAGATAAAAATTGAAAATAAACAAGTCCAAAAATTGATTGGGAAATCACAATATACAAGTCAAAAATTTGAACCAAAACGGAGTAAAAAGGAAATACTTACCATAATACTTACCCGAAATAAACAAAAAATACTTACCTATACCGGAGTTCGCAAATCCACGCCCAATCGGTGCCTGCAAATAAAATAAAATATACCAAGCCAAAACAAGAAAAGGAAAATCACTTTCAAAAAAATATGCGCAGTTCGCTATAAAAGGCCCGTTCGGAGCAGGAAGCTCTCAGTCTCGATGCGGCCATGGAGGAGGAAACAGCTCCCCATGCAATTAAACTAAACCAAATTTAGGGACAAATCCTGTGTGCCAGACCTGAGGAAGGCACAAAAGATGCCGAAACGTTGTCGATGGTCACACAGATGAACAAAATGGAGCGCAAAATGACGCCAGTAGAGACCAATTTGATGCAAATATTAATTTACCCACGCTCTACCCAGATAGGAGAGCGCATGGATGCCGCACTGAGCAAGATGCTCTCGCTCCACCAAAATAGGGGAGTCGAATGATTGTGCGAGGTACGAATATAGGGTTGAACGCAAGCAGCTGTCAATCTTACATGCCAAATCGAGACTCACTTATTAATTATATAACAAAGGCGACCGGATAGGTAATGTGCAATCACAAAATGAAAGTGCAATAAACACAAACACGTGTCTAAGGTCAAAAAGATCTTTATTAGGCCCTAATTGGTCCTGGCCAGCATGGCTGGCGCGGCCGCAGCGGGCAGGATGCTCTGGAGCTGGTTGTGGGGTGCGGGCCAGGATGGTAGGACCGTGCCTTTGTTCCTCTCCTTCGGGGGAGGAACTCCATATATCATCCTAACTCGCCTGTGCCACCTCCTTTGCCGCCCCCACGTTTCCGGTTTCCGTTGGGCTCCTGTTCCGTTTGTGTGCTGTCCCCTTAACTGGTCCTATCCCAGCCCTAATCCTAACCTAGCCCCAATCCTAACCTATCCCCCAACCCTAACCCTAACCCTAATCCTAACCCTAACCCTAACCCTAACCCTAACCTGTCCCCGTTTCACAATAAGACAAAAATGTCAACCTACAAGATAAAAATTGAAAATAAACAAGTCCAAAAATTGATTGGGAAATCACAATATACAAGTCAAAAATTTGAACCAAAACGGAGTAAAAAGGAAATACTTACCATAATACTTACCCGAAATAAACAAAAAATACTTACCTATACCGGAGTTCGCAAATCCACGCCCAATCGGTGCCTGCAAATAAAATAAAATATACCAAGCCAAAACAAGAAAAGGAAAATCACTTTCAAAAAAATATGCGCAGTTCGCTATAAAAGGCCCGTTCGGAGCAGGAAGCTCTCAGTCTCGATGCGGCCATGGAGGAGGAAACAGCTCCCCATGCAATTAAACTAAACCAAATTTAGGGACAAATCCTGTGTGCCAGACCTGAGGAAGGCACAAAAGATGCCGAAACGTTGTCGATGGTCACACAGATGAACAAAATGGAGCGCAAAATGACGCCAGTAGAGACCAATTTGATGCAAATATTAATTTACCCACGCTCTACCCAGATAGGAGAGCGCATGGATGCCGCACTGAGCAAGATGCTCTCGCTCCACCAAAATAGGGGAGTCGAATGATTGTGCGAGGTACGAATATAGGGTTGAACGCAAGCAGCTGTCAATCTTACATGCCAAATCGAGACTCACTTATTAATTATATAACAAAGGCGACCGGATAGGTAATGTGCAATCACAAAATGAAAGTGCAATAAACACAAACACGTGTCTAAGGTCAAAAAGATCTTTATTAGGCCCTAATTGGTCCTGGCCAGCATGGCTGGCGCGGCCGCAGCGGGCAGGATGCTCTGGAGCTGGTTGTGGGGTGCGGGCCAGGATGGTAGGACCGTGCCTTTGTTCCTCTCCTTCGGGGGAGGAACTCCATATATCATCCTAACCCTAACCCTAACCCTAACCCTAACCCTAACCCTAACCCTAACCCTAATCCTAACCTAGCCCTGATCCTAACCTAACCCCCAACCCTAACCCTAACCCTAACCCTAACCCTAACCCTAATCCTAACCCTAATCCTAACCCTAACCCTAACCCTAGCCCCATTTCCAAATATGACAAAATCGTCAACCTACAAGAAAATAAACAAGTCAAAAATTTGGACACAAAATACAAAATTATACAAGTCAAAAATTTGAACGTAATCACAAATATGAACGTAATCACAAATATGAACGTAAACAATTGCAGACAAGCAATATTCAAAACCAAAAAGGAGATAAAAGCAAATACTTACCGTAATTAAAAACATAATACTCACCCAAAACAAGCAAAAATACTTACCTATGCCGGTGATCGCAAATCCACGCCCAGTCGGTGCCTGCAAATAAAACAAAAATGTACCAAGCCAAATAAAGAAAAGGAAAATCACTTTCATAAAATATGCGCAGTTCGCTATAAAAGGCCCGTTCGAGCAGGAAGCTCTCAGTCTCGATGCGGCCATGGAGGAGGAAACAGCTCCCCATGCAATTAAACTAAACCAAATTTAGGGACAAATCCTGTGTGCCAGACCTGAGGAAGGCACAAAAGATGCCGAAACGTTGTCGATGGTCACACAGATGTACAAAGTAGCGCAAAATGACGCCAGTTAGAAACCAATTGGAAGCAAATTATGGACCCACGCTCTACCCAGATAGGAGAGCGCATGGATGCCGCACAGAGCAAGATGCTCTCGCTCCACCCAAATAGGGGAGTCGAATAAATAAGTGCGAGGTACGAAAAGTTGGTTGAACGCAAAAGCAGCTGTCAATCTTACCTGCCAAATCGAGACTCATTAATTATTTATATAACAAAGGCGACCGGATGGAGAAAGTACAATCATACACAAACCCACAATAAGCACAAGCACGTGTTCAAGGTCAAATGAGATCTTTATTAAACCCCAATTGGTCCTGGCCAGCATGGCTGGCGCAGCCGCAGCGGGCAGGATGCTCTGGAGCTGGTTGTGGGGTGCGGGCCAGGATGGTAGGACCGTGCCTTTGCTCCTCTCCTTCGGGGGAGGAACTCCATACCATCACCCTAACTCGCCTGTGCCACCTCCTTTGCCGCCCCCACGTTTCCGGTTTCCGTTGGGCTCCTGCTACGTTTGTGTGCTGTCCCTTACACTGGTCCTATCCCAGCCCTAATCCTAACCTAGCCCTGATCCTAACCTAACCCCCAACCCTAACCCTAACCCTAACCCTAACCCTAACCCTAATCCTAACCCTAACCCTAATCCTAACCCTAACCCTAACCCTAGCCCCATTTCCAAATATGACAAAATCGTCAACCTACAAGAAAATAAACAAGTCAAAAATTTGGACACAAAATACAAAATTATACAAGTCAAAAATTTGAACGTAATCACAAATATGAACGTAATCACAAATATGAACGTAAACAATTGCAGACAAGCAATATTCAAAACCAAAAAGGAGATAAAAGCAAATACTTACCGTAATTAAAAACATAATACTCACCCAAAACAAGCAAAAATACTTACCTATGCCGGTGATCGCAAATCCACGCCCAGTCGGTGCCTGCAAATAAAACAAAAATGTACCAAGCCAAATAAAGAAAAGGAAAATCACTTTCATAAAATATGCGCAGTTCGCTATAAAAGGCCCGTTCGAGCAGGAAGCTCTCAGTCTCGATGCGGCCATGGAGGAGGAAACAGCTCCCCATGCAATTAAACTAAACCAAATTTAGGGACAAATCCTGTGTGCCAGACCTGAGGAAGGCACAAAAGATGCCGAAACGTTGTCGATGGTCACACAGATGTACAAAGTAGCGCAAAATGACGCCAGTTAGAAACCAATTGGAAGCAAATTATGGACCCACGCTCTACCCAGATAGGAGAGCGCATGGATGCCGCACAGAGCAAGATGCTCTCGCTCCACCCAAATAGGGGAGTCGAATAAATAAGTGCGAGGTACGAAAAGTTGGTTGAACGCAAAAGCAGCTGTCAATCTTACCTGCCAAATCGAGACTCATTAATTATTTATATAACAAAGGCGACCGGATAGAGAAAGTACAATCATACACAAACCCACAATAAGCACAAGCACGTGTTCAAGGTCAAATGAGATCTTTATTAAACCCCAATTGGTCCTGGCCAGCATGGCTGGCGCAGCCGCAGCGGGCAGGATGCTCTGGAGCTGGTTGTGGGGTGCGGGCCAGGATGGTAGGACCGTGCCTTTGCTCCTCTCCTTCGGGGGAGGAACTCCATACCATCACCCTAACTCGCCTGTGCCACCTCCTTTGCCGCCCCCACGTTTCCGGTTTCCGTTGGGCTCCTGCTACGTTTGTGTGCTGTCCCTTACACTGGTCCTATCCCAGCCCTAATCCTAACCTAGCCCTGATCCTAACCTAACCCCCAACCCTAACCCTAACCCTAACCCTAACCCTAACCCTAATCCTAACCCTAACCCTAATCCTAACCCTAACCCTAACCCTAGCCCCATTTCCAAATATGACAAAATCGTCAACCTACAAGAAAATAAACAAGTCAAAAATTTGGACACAAAATACAAAATTATACAAGTCAAAAATTTGAACGTAATCACAAATATGAACGTAATCACAAATATGAACGTAAACAATTGCAGACAAGCAATATTCAAAACCAAAAAGGAGATAAAGCAAATACTTACCGTAATTAAAAACATAATACTCACCCAAAACAAGCAAAAATACTTACCTATGCCGGTGATCGCAAATCCACGCCCAGTCGGTGCCTGCAAATAAAACAAAAATGTACCAAGCCAAATAAAGAAAAGGAAAATCACTTTCATAAAATATGCGCAGTTCGCTATAAAAGGCCCGTTCGAGCAGGAAGCTCTCAGTCTCGATGCGGCCATGGAGGAGGGAAACAGCTCCCCATGCAATTAAACTAAACCAAATTTAGGGACAAATCCTGTGTGCCAGACCTGAGGAAGGCACAAAAGATGCCGAAACGTTGTCGATGGTCACACAGATGTACAAAGTAGCGCAAAATGACGCCAGTTAGAAACCAATTGGAAGCAAATTATGGACCCACGCTCTACCCAGATAGGAGAGCGCATGGATGCCGCACAGAGCAAGATGCTCTCGCTCCACCCAAATAGGGGAGTCGAATAAATAAGTGCGAGGTACGAAAAGTTGGTTGAACGCAAAAGCAGCTGTCAATCTTACCTGCCAAATCGAGACTCATTAATTATTTATATAACAAAGGCGACCGGATAGAGAAAGTACAATCATACACAAACCCACAATAAGCACAAGCACGTGTTCAAGGTCAAATGAGATCTTTATTAAACCCCAATTGGTCCTGGCCAGCATGGCTGGCGCAGCCGCAGCGGGCAGGATGCTCTGGAGCTGGTTGTGGGGTGCGGGCCAGGATGGTAGGACCGTGCCTTTGCTCCTCTCCTTCGGGGGAGGAACTCCATACCATCACCCTAACTCGCCTGTGCCACCTCCTTTGCCGCCCCCACGTTTCCGGTTTCCGTTGGGCTCCTGCTACGTTTGTGTGCTGTCCCTTACACTGGTCCTATCCCAGCCCTAATCCTAACCTAGCCCTGATCCTAACCTAACCCCCAACCCTAACCCTAACCCTAACCCTAACCCTAACCCTAATCCTAACCCTAACCCTAATCCTAACCCTAACCCTAACCCTAGCCCCATTTCCAAATATGACAAAATCGTCAACCTACAAGAAAATAAACAAGTCAAAAATTTGGACACAAAATACAAAATTATACAAGTCAAAAATTTGAACGTAATCACAAATATGAACGTAATCACAAATATGAACGTAAACAATTGCAGACAAGCAATATTCAAAACCAAAAAGGAGATAAAAGCAAATACTTACCGTAATTAAAAACATAATACTCACCCAAAACAAGCAAAAATACTTACCTATGCCGGTGATCGCAAATCCACGCCCAGTCGGTGCCTGCAAATAAAACAAAAATGTACCAAGCCAAATAAAGAAAAGGAAAATCACTTTCATAAAATATGCGCAGTTCGCTATAAAAGGCCCGTTCGAGCAGGAAGCTCTCAGTCTCGATGCGGCCATGGAGGAGGAAACAGCTCCCCATGCAATTAAACTAAACCAAATTTAGGGACAAATCCTGTGTGCCAGACCTGAGGAAGGCACAAAAGATGCCGAAACGTTGTCGATGGTCACACAGATGTACAAAGTAGCGCAAAATGACGCCAGTTAGAAACCAATTGGAAGCAAATTATGGACCCACGCTCTACCCAGATAGGAGAGCGCATGGATGCCGCACAGAGCAAGATGCTCTCGCTCCACCCAAATAGGGGAGTCGAATAAATAAGTGCGAGGTACGAAAAGTTGGTTGAACGCAAAAGCGGCTGTCAATCTTACCTGCCAAATCGAGACTCATTAATTATTTATATAACAAAGGCGACCGGATAGAGAAAGTACAATCATACACAAACCCACAATAAGCACAAGCACGTGTTCAAGGTCAAATGAGATCTTTATTAAACCCCAATTGGTCCTGGCCAGCATGGCTGGCGCAGCCGCAGCGGGCAGGATGCTCTGGAGCTGGTTGTGGGGTGCGGGCCAGGATGGTAGGACCGTGCCTTTGCTCCTCTCCTTCGGGGGAGGAACTCCATACCATCACCCTAACTCGCCTGTGCCACCTCCTTTGCCGCCCCCACGTTTCCGGTTTCCGTTGGGCTCCTGCTACGTTTGTGTGCTGTCCCTTACACTGGTCCTATCCCAGCCCTAATCCTAACCTAGCCCTGATCCTAACCTAACCCCCAACCCTAACCCTAACCCTAACCCTAACCCTAACCCTAATCCTAACCCTAACCCTAATCCTAACCCTAACCCTAACCCTAGCCCCATTTCCAAATATGACAAAATCGTCAACCTACAAGAAAATAAACAAGTCAAAAATTTGGACACAAAATACAAAATTATACAAGTCAAAAATTTGAACGTAATCACAAATATGAACGTAATCACAAATATGAACGTAAACAATTGCAGACAAGCAATATTCAAAACCAAAAAGGAGATAAAAGCAAATACTTACCGTAATTAAAAACATAATACTCACCCAAAACAAGCAAAAATACTTACCTATGCCGGTGATCGCAAATCCACGCCCAGTCGGTGCCTGCAAATAAAACAAAAATGTACCAAGCCAAATAAAGAAAAGGAAAATCACTTTCATAAAATATGCGCAGTTCGCTATAAAAGGCCCGTTCGAGCAGGAAGCTCTCAGTCTCGATGCGGCCATGGAGGAGGAAACAGCTCCCCATGCAATTAAACTAAACCAAATTTAGGGACAAATCCTGTGTGCCAGACCTGAGGAAGGCACAAAAGATGCCGAAACGTTGTCGATGGTCACACAGATGTACAAAGTAGCGCAAAATGACGCCAGTTAGAAACCAATTGGAAGCAAATTATGGACCCACGCTCTACCCAGATAGGAGAGCGCATGGATGCCGCACAGAGCAAGATGCTCTCGCTCCACCCAAATAGGGGAGTCGAATAAATAAGTGCGAGGTACGAAAAGTTGGTTGAACGCAAAAGCAGCTGTCAATCTTACCTGCCAAATCGAGACTCAATTATTATTTATATAACAAAGGCGACCGGATAGAGAAAGTACAATCATACACAAACCCACAATAAGCACAAGCACGTGTTCAAGGTCAAATGAGATCTTTATTAAACCCCAATTGGTCCTGGCCAGCATGGCTGGCGCAGCCGCAGCGGGCAGGATGCTCTGGAGCTGGTTGTGGGGTGCGGGCCAGGATGGTAGGACCGTGCCTTTGCTCCTCTCCTTCGGGGGAGGAACTCCATACCATCACCCTAACTCGCCTGTGCCACCTCCTTTGCCGCCCCCACGTTTCCGGTTTCCGTTGGGCTCCTGCTACGTTTGTGTGCTGTCCCTTACACTGGTCCTATCCCAGCCCTAATCCTAACCTAGCCCTGATCCTAACCTAACCCCCAACCCTAACCCTAACCCTAACCCTAACCCTAACCCTAACCCTAACCCTAACCCTAACCCTAACCCTAACCCTAACCCTAGCCCCATTTCCAAATATGACAAAATCGTCAACCTACAAGAAAATAAACAAGTCA